>NC_091958.1:36300656-36388156 GCF_031021105.1 Erythrolamprus reginae | reverse complement strand
CAAAAGAGATATACATATTGTACATTTTAACATTTACACTCTACTTATGTAGTAATTGGGGAGTGGGAGAAGGGGGTTATGAAGGGAGGGAATTAGATATAGAAGGAAGAGGGATAGGGAAAAGAAGGAGGGGGGGATAGAGAAGCGAAAACCAGCGTTAGAGCTGGGTCTTTCATGATTTGCGGCCTGTAGTTTGGGCTCGTAGTTGGTGTGTTTTACCCTAAGGCTTTATCGATATGTTTTGAATGTAGTTTTTGGTGCCAATATATATAATTGATTTAGGTTTATTTTCTTTGTAAAGTTGGAGTTCTTATTGATCGATGTTTACAGTTTGTTGTTTCAATTTGATGTTATGATTTGTGATGTAAATTGCTATTTTTTCAAGTTGTTTTTGTTGGATATTTTTCTTGATGAATAATTTTTAGATAGTTCCTTTTTTTTAACCAGAGGTACCATTTATCCCAAGCTTTGTAGAAATCTGTCTCATCCTTGTTTTGCAGTTCCATTGTTAGTTTGGACATTTCTGCGCATTCCATTATTTTAATCAAGAGTGATAGAGTAGTTGGGTTTTTTTCTTGCTTCCAAAATTGTACATAATCCGTGCGGCTGTAATAATATGGATTATAATATATCTATTTTCTTTACTAAAGTTTTGTCTTGTGATTCCTAGTAGAAATAGTTCGGGTTTTGCATGGATAGTCTGAGAAGTAATTTGTTCTAGTATGGTTTTAATTTTTCCCCAATATTTTTGGGTGGTTTCACATGTCCACCAGATGTGGTAATATGTACCTGGTTTTTCTCTGCATTTCCAACATAATGGTGATAGATTTGGATACATTTTTGCAAGTCTAGCAGGTGGCAGGTGCCATCTGTAGAACATTTTATAATGGTTTTCCTTATATGAGGTTGCCATCATTAGTTTATAGTTAGCAGTCCAAATTTTTTCCCATTCGTTTAAATAAATTGTGTACCCAAAGTTTTGTGACCATGCTATCATAGTTCCTTTAACTATTTCTTCAACAGTATCGTGTTGAAGGAGGATATTGTATATATTTGATATTTGCTTTTTTGTGGACCAAAAATTATTTTATCGAGGGGGTTATTTTTTTGGAAGTCTGATTTGTTCTTATCTTCATTATATTTTGATTTTATTTGTAGGTAGTGTAACCAATCTACTTTAATACCTTTTTCCATGAGTTTTTGCTTAGGGATTAGTCCATTATTTTCGTTTAGTAGTTGGTCGTATGTTATAATTTTATCAGGGGTTAATGCATTCGGGTATATAATGGCTTCTGTTGGTGAAATCCATTTTGGTATGCAGAGGTAATGGTTTTTTTTAATGAAGTGCCAGGTGTTAATTAAGGTTTTTCGGATGCAGTGTGATCTGAAATATGTTGGTATTTTATCTATGTCTGTCATCAGAAACTTGTGCCACCCGATTGTAGGTCATAGCCTTCAAGTGTTAATATTCTAAAATTTTAAAGTATTATCCATTCTTTCAGTAGGTTTACAATTGAAGCATGGTAGTATAGTTCCATGTTTGATAACCCAAATCCACCCCTTGGCCTATGGTCTTGTAGGTCCTTAAGTTTTATCCTGGCCTTTTTTTTTGTCCATATGAATTTGCGAATTTTTTTGTGTAGGTTTTTGAAAAAGGTCCTGTTTAGTTTAATGGGTGCAGTTTGGAAAAGGTATAAAAATCTAGGAAGTATATTGCTTTTAATTACAGCAATTTTCCCCATTATAGAGAGTGGGAGTTTCGACCATCTGCAAAAATCTTTGTCCATTTCATTGATTAGTTTATCATAATTGTCTTTCTTGATAGTGCTACAATTTGCGGTAATCCATAATCCTAAGTATTTAACTTTTTTGGCGGTTTTTATTTTAGTGGATTCTTCTAATTTCGATATCTGCTGTTTTGTCATATTTTTTGTTATCATTTTTGTTTTTTCTCTATTAATTTTTAATCCAGCAATCTCTCCAAATTTATTTATTTCATTAATTAGGATAGGTGCAGATTTTAAGGGGTCTTGTACAATGAACACCATGTCATCAGCAAAAGCTTGAAGTTTATAGTGTTCATTTTTAATTTTTAATCCTTGGATTTCCTTGTTGTGTCTTATTTTATTTAGTAGAACTTCTAGTGCAAAGATAAAGATCAGGGGGGCTAAGGGACAGCCCTGCCTCACTCCTTTTTTTATATTTATTGTTTCTGTCATATCATTGTTTATCAGTATTTTGGCTGTTTGTATTGAGTATATAGTTTTAATGAGTTCTGTAAATTTATTACCAAATTGCATTGACGCTATTTGTGTTGTAAAGAATTGCCAGTATAAACTATCAAAAGCTTTCTGTAGATCTACGAATAGGAATGCTACTGGTTTATCTATGTTTTTATCGTAGTATTCTAAAGAGTCCAAAATAATCCTTGTGTTTGTTGTTATGTTTCTTGCCGGAAGGAAGCCATTTTGGTCTGTATGTATTCTAACAGTTAATATTCGTTTAAATCTTTCGGCTATGATGGATGCAAAGATTTTATAATCTGAGTTAAGCAGCGATATTGGACGATAATTTTGAATGTGAGCTCTATTTTGTGTATCTTTAGGTATTAAAGTTATGTAGGCCTCGTTCCAGGAGGAAGGAAGTTTTGAACCCTCGAGAATTTCATTAACAAGGGGTAACATTATAGGCTCCAGAATTTCTTGAAATTGTTTGTAGAATTCGGCAGGTATACCGTCTGTGCCCGGGGTTTTATTATTTTTTTGTTTTGTAATTGCATTAGTTAGTTCCATTGATGTTATTTTGTCATTTAGCATATCCTGATCTTCCTTATTTATTTTTTCTGTATTTTCTAAGTTCTTGAATAGATTATTTATTAATTGTTCATTTACGTCATCTTTTTTATATAATTCCTCAAAGAAAGATTTAATTATTTGTTTTTTATCGCTGAGTGTTGTTTTTAAAGCATCTGTATGATCATATAATGCCTCTATAATTTTATCTGCTTTTTGGTGAGCAAGTTTTGAGGCTAACCATCGCCCAGGTTTGTTTGCAAATTCAAAGTGCTTTTGTTTGGCAATCCTTAATTTATGTGAGAGTTCTTCTTGAGTTTGCAGGTTTATGTAATGTTTTGTAATATTCAATTCTCCTAAAATTTCGGCGTTGTCTGGTTTCATTTGTAGGGTTTTTTCGAGGTTCTGAAGTTTTATTTTTAGTGTGGATAGGCTGTTTTGTTTCTGTTTTTTCTTTTTATTTTGGTATGCAATATAGGTTCCTCGCACATAGGCTTTCATTGTGTCCCTATTATATCTCTTTTAGCTCTTATATTTTCTGCTATTCTCTCTAGTTATATTTTACTCCTATATTTCTCTTCTATACTCTCTTTGATACATTCTACTCGTATATATCCTCTATAACCTTCATTGTGTATTATTGTGTATTGGACAAAACAAACAAACAAATAAATAAATAAATAAATAAATAAAATAAATGGCGGTTCAGTCTTGTTTTAAAGCTGCCAATGTTGGAGCACCCATAACTTCTGGAGGCAAGCTGTTCTACTGATTTAAATTGTTCTAACTGTCAAGAAATTTATCCTTAGCTCTAGGTTGTTTCTCTCCCTGATTAGTTTTCACCCATTGCGTCTTGTTCTACCCTCAAGTGCTTTGGAAAATAGCTTGACTCCCTCTTCTTTGGGGCAACTCCTGAGATATTAGAACACTACTATCATGTCTCCCCTAGTGCTTCTTTTGATTACCGTATTTTTCGCTCTATAAGACGCACCTGCTGATAAGACGCACCTAGATTTTAGAGGAGGAAAATAGAAAAAAAAATAGAAAGAAAGAAAGAAAGAAAGAAAGAAAGAAAGAAAGAAAGAAAGAAAGGGGGAAGGGACAGAACAGAGGAAGGAAGCAAGGAAACATGAAAGGGGAGAGTAAGAGAGGAAGGACTGAAGGAAGGGAGGGAAGAAGGGAAGAAGGTAGGAAGGAGAAAGAAAAGAAGAAATAGAGGAAGGGAAGGTAAAAGAGAGAAAGAAAAAGAGCAAGAAAGAAAGAAAAAGAGAGAAAGAAAGAGAATGAAAGAGAAATAAAAATAGAGAGGGGAATGAAAGAAATGGAAGGAGGGAAGGTAAAAGAGAGAAAGAAAAAGAGCAAGAAAGAAAGAAAGAGAGAGAAAGAAAAAAGAATGAAAGAGCAAGAGAGAAAGAGAGAAAGCAGAAATGAGAAGCTGAGAGCTGGCAGGCCAGGAGCCTCGCATGTGCTGTTGGAAGGGGGCTTGGTGATCCTGGGAGATAGTGAACATTGTTCCTTCTTCCCTCCCAGCACAGAGGGGTGGCTTCCTCCCCGGTTCCCCGCTGCACCTCCCCAGTGCAAAGCGCAGGACTGCCGCCTCCCCCTCGCCCCAGGATCTCGCGCTTGTAGCTTCGGGCAGGGGGCTTGCGGGAAGGCGGCAAACGGTTGCTTGGAAGCAGAACCTCGGAGCAACTCAACCGCCTTGCTTCCACCGGAGAAACACCAAAGCGAGAGCTGGCAAGCGGGGGGGGGGGAACGGGGACTGCCTTCCGTGGGAGTTTGGGGGGGGGGTTTGGGGCGCGCAGGGGCCGGCAGGCAGGCAGGGAGGGAGGCGCCAGCATCGGACGGGTCGGACGGAGGTTTCGGACGGGCAACTCCGACCGGCTGCGAGCGACTGGCTGGGTTTTGGGTCTTCGAGACCTCCCCGCCTCCTGAAGCAATTCCCGTAGCCTTCCCAAAGGCTCGGAGCCGCCAACACTCCTCCGGTGCCGCTCCGCCTCCTTAAACCTGCGGGGTGGAGGCATCCCCCGGCCCAGCACTTCCGGAGGCCGAAAGGCGTGGCTCTCTTCGGGGTTGGGACGAGGAGAGGCGGCGACAGAGGCGGGACACTTTTGGTGAGTATATCGCCGCCCCCCTCTGCTCCAGCGCCTCCCTCCCCCTCCCTGCCTGCATCTTCGCTCCATAAGACGCCGCTGATTTTTCATCCTACTTTGGGAGGAAAAAAAACTGCGTCTTATGGAGCGAAAAATACGGTAAATTAGACTTGTCCAGTTTCTGCAAACATTCTTAATACGTTTTAGCCTCCAGTCCCCTAATCAGCTTTATTGCTCTTCTCTGCACTCTTTCTAGAGCAGTGATGGCGAACCTATGGCATGGGTGTTACAGATGGCACACGGAGCCATATCTGCTGGTACACGAGCCATTGCCCTAGCTCAGCTCCAACATGCATGTGTGTCAGCCAGCGGATTTTTGGCTCGCACAGAGAGCATTTTTGGTTACCAGAGACCCTCCGCAGAAATGGGGGAGGGTGTTTTTACCCTCTTTTGCCTCCAGGGAGCCTGGGGAGGGAGAAACATGAGTCTACTGGGCCCACCAGAAGTTGGGAAATAGGCCATTCTAGTCTAGTCTAGTCTAGTCTAGTCTAGTCTAGTCTAGTCTAGTCTACTACGATATTTCTTTGCTTTGTCACATGTTCACCATAAATGATAAAATGTTCCCTACTCTACATTTGCATTTTCAATGTTCATTTGAAATACCTTTGATATCTTGAAGATGAAAATCAACCCTTTCTGAATGAATACACTTTTTATTTTATTGGTGAGTCCAGGCTGGAAGGAAATTTCATCACACCCTCCTCTCCCCCAACAATTTGCATTTAATTTAATCAAAAAAGAAAGATGGAATACGAAAATTATTTAAAACAAATACAGAGCAGAGAAAAATATGTGTTTTTTGTAGCAGTTTTCATTCAATCAATTTTTTTTGGAAAAAAAATCATTAGAAATGTCTTTCAAAACACCAAGGATTTTTTGGGGGTGGGGGGTGGAGGCAGGATATAATATAATTTCAAGAATATATAGTCTTGAAATTATTTATCTACACATTCAGCAAGATGTGTGCAAAACTCCCAGCTCCATAATGGGAGTTTAACTAAATTTAAACAAAGACCTCTCTTTTGCATATGACATATTCTACAGCGAGGAAAATCCAGATATTTGGAATAAAAGGTTCTGAAACCAACTAAAAATAAAGGATGAAAGTACTGAAACAGAAGCTACCAACAATCCTTAACATTCAATGTAATGAATAAATATCTAACTTGAGGTTAATGGGGATACAAACAGAAGGGATGGATGTATTACTAGAAAGTTTTTCCACAGTGCTTTTTATTCATACTTAGTCATTGTTGTTTCTTTTGTAAAGAAAGGGAAGAAAGGGAGGGAGGGAGAGAAAGAGGGAGAAGTGCAGAAGGAATGAAGAAAAAGGGGAAGGGGAAGAGGATGGAAAAAGGGGAGAAGGAAGGAGGGGAAGAAGGGAAAGGAAGGAAGGGGGAAAGGAAGGGGTGAAGTGGGTGGAAAAAGGGAGGGAGAGAGGAAAGAAGGGAGGGAGGGAGAAAAAGTGGAAAAAGGGAAGAGGCTGGAAAGAGGGAAGGAAGGAAGGAAGGTAGGAAGGGGAGGGAGGGAGGGAGAAAAGTGTGGGAAAGGGTAGGAGGAAAATAGAAACAATATGGATGATGGAGAGGATGGAAAAAGAAGGAAGGGATGGAGGGAGGAAAGGAAAGGGAAGGAGGAAAGAAGGAAGGGAGAAGGATAAAGAGGTAGGAAAATCAGGCATAAGAAAGAGAAAGGATATAAATGAAATCTAAAATCTAGTTTAAAACTCCCTGAGAATATGATTGGAAATAAAAGATCATCTCTTTTGCAGATTTTGTGCGGCAGAAACTTCTGTAAATTGCAATGAAGATCTGGAACACAGATTTTCATTGCAAAGCAAAGGTTGTTGGAAGCAAAACAAAATTTCAATAAGGCTGACAATAGGTTGTGTGAAGGACTCTCAATTCTCTAACTCCCTCTATGCATCTGTTTACCCCAGCTTCAATTTGCCTTCATCATTTTATTTCTCTGTAATGTTTGTTCCAGGCAGGGGGTGGAGATGGAGGCCCATTTCTTATTCAGAACCAGCCCTGAAAAATAAAGTGACATTTTGCCAAAAGGGAGGCTGCATTACCCATCTCTTTTTGAATCCTCTTTGACAACTGAAAGGGGATGATCAGACCAGAACCTGAAATGAGATTTATCTAACACCTATGCTGAGTTAGCAGTTTTATTCTCTGTTGAGCTGCTGGCTACTGTTACAAGGGAGGGGGAGGGAAAGAGAGAGAGAGAGAGAAAGAGAGAGAGAGAGAGAAAGGAGAGTGAGAAGTAGAGAAAGAGAGAGAGGAGGGGGAGAGAGAGACAGGGAGAGAAAGGGGAAGGGAGAGAGGGTGTGTGTTAGAGAGAGGAGAGTGAGAGAAAGAGAGAAGGAGAGAGGGGGGAGAGGGGGGGAAGAGTAAGAGAGACAGAGAGAGAAGAGAGAAAGGGAGAAGGTGAGAGAGAGAGAAAGGAGGGGGAGAGACGGGGAGAGAAAGGGGAAAGGGAGAGAGAGAGTGTGTGTGTGTGTGAAAGAGAGGAGAGTGAGAGAAAGAGAGAAGGAGAGGGGGAGGGAGAGAGTAAGAGAGGAGAGAGAGAGAAAGGGAGAAAAAGAGAAAGTAGGAAGAGGGAGCAGAGTAAGGAGAGACAGAGAGGGAGAGAGAGGAAGAGAAACGGAGAAGGGGAGAGGGGGAAATGGAGAGGGAGACTAGGTAACATCATCAATCATCAAATAATCATTAAATAATCTTCAGGAAACAACCAAATGAGGATTGAAACAAGGACCCTGAGCTACAAATATTTTATATTATTTTATATTTTATATTATTTTATATTTTATATAATTTTATATTTTATATTATTTTATATTTTATATTATTTTATATTTTATGTTTTATGTTTTATGTTTTACGTTTTACATTTTATATTTTATATTTTACGTTTTATATTTTATATTATTTTATGTTTTATGTTTTACGTTTTACATTTTATATTTTATATTTTACGTTTTATATTTTATATTATTTTATATTTTATTTTATATTTGTTAGGGTTATTTGTTTCCAATGAGTTACTTAGCCCCTTAAAAAATACAAAGAGAACCAATGGGTTTGTCAAAAATAGATCATGCCAGGTCATTCTTTGACAAAGGAACAAAATTAATGGACTGGTGAAATGATGTGGACATAGTAAACTTGGACTTCAGTAAGGCATTTGACAAAATAGACCAATAGGCCTATTTCTTAGTAAGATAGAACAATTTGGTATAGATAGTACCACTAAAAGATGGATTCATAACTAGCTGACCAACCTCACTCAATGTTTAGTCCTCAATGAAACTGCATCTATATGGAGGGAAGTATGCAGTGGGATCCCCCAAAGCTCTGTCTTAAGTTCAGTACTCTTCAATATCTTCATAAATGATTTAAATGAGGGAATAGAAAGGGAACTCATCCATTTTCAGACAACACCAAACTGGGGGAATAATCAACAGTTTAGAAGATAATCCCAAGGTCCAGAAGGATCTTCCTAGACTTGGATACTATTGAATATCGTCCAACAAAATGAAATTCAGTTGTGAAAAAAAAGGTATAATTTTAAATTTAGGTGAGAAAAACCAAATGCACAGGTATAGAAATGTGGTAGCAGTAATTGTGACAGGGATCTGGATGTTCTAGTGGATCTCCACTTAAGTATAAGCCAGCAGTGTGCTGCAGCTGCCAAAAGGCTCATGCAGTCCTAAGCTGCACTAACAGAGGCATAGAATCAAGATCAAGTGAAGCATTAGTAAACCTGTAGTAGATCACATTTCACATCCAGTTTTGGTCACCTTGGTATAAAAAGATGTTGGGATTCTAGAGAAGAAAGAGCAACAATGTTGATTAAGAGACTGAAAGGCTAAAGTGTATGATGGATGGTTGAGGGAGCCAGGCATGGCTAGTCCATAGGTGTCAAATTTGTGGTGTCACATTGCCATCCCATCACATTTCACGACTTTTCCCCTTAGTGGAGCTGGGGTGGGCATAGCCTACATGCAGCGGTGGGCTACTAGCCGGAACGCTAAATTGTGCTCACCACCACGGCTCGTAAGTGCTTGCGGGCCCAGCAAGATTTTGCTTCTGCACCTGTGGAGGTAGCAAAATCGCAGGTGCACCCATGTTTTGGTGAGTCTTTTTGCTTCTGTGCATGCCGAAACTCAGGTGCACCTGAAGCTCCATGCGTGATTTTGCTACCTCCACAGGTGCAGAAGCAAAATCGCACTGGCCTCGCAAGCACTTATGAGCTGCAGTGGTGAACGTAATTTAGCATTCTGGCTAGTAGCCCACCGCTACCTGAATGTGACATATCCAGCCTGTGGACTGCCAGTTTGATACCCCTGGTCTAATGAAAAATAAGATTATGGGTGACATGATAGTCATCTTCCAATATTTGAAGGGCTATCACAGAGAAGGAGTCAACCTATTCTCCAAAGCACCAGAGAGCTGAACAAGAAGTAACAGATGGAAACTGATCAAGGAGAGATCCAACTTAGAACAAAGGAGAAATTTCCTGACTGTGAGATTACTCGGAGGGAAGCTCAGGCTAGCTTATATGAGCTGTCAGCCAGCGAAACAAGCTGCTCTATAAAGCGTTGAGTTATCTTCCCTTGGAGGTCTTCAAAACGTTCTTCTATCAAAATGCTTTAGTGGAACTGGCATTGAACAGGTGCTTCTATTAGATAACTTCTAACATTCCTTCCCACTCTATGAATCTATATCATCTAAAATTTTAACTTTAGGCCAACTGCAATCCTTTGAAAGCCAACAAGTTTATGCCTCCCTTTAGCTAACAAATTGTGGGTCTGTGTTCTACCTCCATCAGATTCCGCAAGGCAAAATACCATTTCAAACACAATAAAGTAGATTGGGCATATTGTTCTGTTCCAGCTAAGTTCCATCCAACCAACAATTTATCTTTAATTTAAGAAATCCTCATAGGCACGCATGCACTTTGCACACATGTGCAGTGCTGAAAATCCCAAAGAAACTTTTTTTAAAAAGCCAAAATCAAGATGGTGGTGCATAAAAAATATCAGCAAAATAAATCTCCCCACCCCCCAAAAAAATAAAAAAATGGCGGTGTCCATAGACCAGCAGCAACAGAATTGACTCTGTGGTGTCACCAGCGGTTTGCTACCAGTTCTATAGAACTGGGGGGAACCCACTTCCGCTCTGGCTCTGACTGTTTTCAAGTTGTTTGCCTACTTCCTGTTAGGCCATTCAATTCATGAGCTCACTGCAGTGTGGATGCCTGAAATCCCTCAGTGAACCTCATGCTAATTAAGACAAATTTCCAGTGATGGATTAACATATTTATCTGCATTTTCCCATGAAAAATAGTAAACAACATCATGTTAATTAAGTCAGAATTAAGTTAGGCCTCCAAATGGAAGGTTAAGATGAATGGCTAATGTTCACGCCTGGTGGTGTTGAGAAATGAATTAAGGTTTCTTGCAGTACATTAAATTTGGCATTGCGAATAACAAAAGAAACATTTTGAGTTTTTTGGGGAGTTTGGTAGGTTTATTAGCTCATAGCCCTCTCTTCTCACCAAACTCCAAACACCCAGAGGCTAGAACAAATCATGTGTTGCAAAGATTGCTTGGAAGTGAGAGATTCTTGTAATGCAATCTCCCCAATTCCCTGCATAGATTTCCCCACTGACTGTGATGTAGGGAGGATTAGGGAGGAAACTCATTGGTAGCTTCATTTGCAAAGAAGAGGGACCTATATTCAACTTTGCAGCTACTACTAAGATTGCTGGTCGAGCAGGTACAAAGATAGCCAGGGAAATGATTGAAGCCTGGGAAATGAATCTCTTGCCAGTCAATAGGAATGCTGGTTATCAGGTACTTAGGAGCTGAAGGCTTGGCAGAAAAAAGGAAACAACAGCCAATTGGCAGCCAGAAGATGCTGGTAATGTAGCAGTAGAAGCCATGCTGATGCAGGAAAATGAGCAGTTTGCACCTGTATGTGCACACATCCAAAAAGCTAACTGAAACTGAATAATGCTGGGCCATATAGGAGAAAGAAGGTTATACTGTTAGGTGGGTGCTTCTCTCCCAGAGGCATTTCTGCAGGAGAGGAAAACCTCCAAGGTATGTTCCAACTCAGGGGTAAGGGACGTTGGCTCTTCTATGAGTTGTGGATTTCAACTCCCAGGAGTCCTAAGCCAATCATGCTAGGTCAGGAATTCTGGGAGTTGAAGTCCACATCATAGAAGAGCCAACATTCTCTAGCCTTGTTCCAGCTATTCTATTCTATTCTATTCTCTTCTATTCTATTCTTGAGGAGAGTAAAATCCCTTTCCAGTTATAGACTGATCACAAAATCTTTGAAGCTCTAAAAAGCTCTTGAAAGCTCTCCCCTAAACAGGTATGGTGATCCCAATACTTTCAGGGATTTAACTTTACCCTACACCAGTGTTTTTCAACCAGTGTGCCGTGGCACACTAGTGTGCCGTGAGACATGGTCAGGTGTGCCGCGAAGCTCAGAGAGAAAGAAAGCAAGAGAGAAAAAAAAGAGAACGAAAGCAAGAGAGAGAGAGAAAGAAAGAAAGAGAGAGCAAGACATAGAGGGAGGGAGAGAGAAAGAGAGCAAAAAAGAGAGGAAGGAAGGAAGAGAAAGAAAGAGGGATGGAGAGAGAGAGAGAAAGAGGAAGGAAGGGAGAGAAAGAGGGAGGGAGAAAGAAATAGAGTGAAGGGGGGGAAGAGAGAGAGAGATAATTTTTTTGTCCAAACTTTTTTAGCCGCCCCCCCCCCACTCAATGTGCCCCAGGGTTTCGTAAATGTAAAAAATGTGCCGCAGCTCAAAAAAGGTTGAAAATCACTGCCCTACACTACTTGCCAGGAGGGAAAAAAAATCTTGCTGATGCTTTGTTGAGAATGCTCCTTTACAATAGTTGTAAAACAGAAATAGTCAAACCTATACCTCATCACACCAGCTGACCTGCCCAAGTGACCACGAGAACACGGGCAAAGGGGAAAAAAACACCTATGGATGGGGCTACAGTAGTTGTTTTTAAGGATGCCCTTTAGTAGCCATAAAAATGTTTGTTCTTTTCAGGATGGTCTGGCCTGATTGAAAGGCAAGCTATAGATGCCTGCCAGTCAAAGACTAAAAAATCATACAAGCATACCATGACTCAACACTGCAAGAACATTTGGGGTTCATCAAAATCCTACACCTCATAAAAAGACAATTCTGGAGGTCTTCCCTCAAAGAAGACATTGAAAGCTGTGTTTCTAGCTGCCTTATTTGCGCTTCGGCAAAGCGAAGGCAAGAAAAATCACCAAGCCTCCCCCAAACTTAAGCTCAGCCTTCAGCACCCTGGACAGAGAATTTTCCTCAAACATAAGAAACAGAGTACAGTACTGTAATTGTAATCCTAATGGACCAGTACACTTTGTGTTCAAAATCAGTACACTTTGTCCTGTGCCAGAAAGTACCCACAGTTAACAGACTAGCAAAGATGTTCCTACACCATGCCTAAAGATTACACGGAACACCACAATGCATAATTTCTGACTGTGTGTGTGTGTGTCCTATTTATTTCTATATTCTGGAGAGCCTTTTCATACCTGTTACATATTGAGCTACAACTAAGATCTAATTATCACCTTAAAACTAATGGTGAGATTGAATATATGAACTCAGTTCTGGAAAAATACCTTAGATCGGGGGAGGCAAAGATGGCCCTTCTATGACAGGTGGACTTCAATTCCCAGAATTCCTGAGCTATGCATGATTGGCTCAGGAATTCTGGGAGTTGAAGTGCACAAGTTAGAGAAGAGCCAACTTTGCCTACTCCTGCCTTTGAGTCTTCGGAGAGGGGCAAATCTAATAAATTATTATTATTATTATTATTATTATTATTATTATCATCATCATCATCATCATCATCATCATCATCATCATCATCACCATCATCATCATCATTGTTATTATTATTAATTATCAACAAGACAATCGGGCCAAGCATTGGCTTCATCCTTTCCAGGTTGCTTCATCCTCTTCCAGGGTAAGAGTTAAAGCTTATGCCATAGTTACCAGTCAAAGATCCTGTGAATTCCATCATTAAAGGCATGGATTGGTCAGCTACAAAATATCTGACCAGTTCGGCACAATAATTTTAGTGAAGCTAGAGATGCTTACAAAAGTCAAGCTGATAAAAAACATAAGACTTGAGCCTAAGGAATTTAGAGTGGGAGACTGAGTGTATTTATCCACATGATTCAGAGATGGGTATCAGCAGGTTCTGACCAGTTCTGGAGAACTGTAGCACAAATTTTGAGTAGTTCGGAGAACCAGTAAATACTACCTCAGACTGGCACCCCTCCCCCTCTATTCTCTGCCTCCGGAGTCCCAGCTGATTGGGAGGAAATGGGGATTTTGCAATAACCTTCCCATGGAGTGGGGAGGGAACGGAGATTTTACAGTATCCTTCCCCTGCCACACCCACCAAGCCATGCCACACCCATCAAGCCATGCCACACCCACCAAGCCATGCCACACCCACCAAGCCATGCCACACCCACCAAGCCATGCTGGTAGCAAAAACTTTTGAATCTCATCACTGACCTGGTCCCTTCAATCCTTACAATCCTCAAAAATGTTAGGCCTCAATTTGTAGGACCTTTTGCCATCAAACACATTTATAAATCCAGTCATAGTGGAATTGGACTTGCCAAAATCTTTGAGAAAAAAAATCTACCAGGTTTTTTTCACTGCAGCCTGTTAAAACCTGAGGTGGTTTCTCCTTTAAGTTCTAACCCCCTTCCAGTTCTTCAACCTGATTGAAGGAGTACAACACTTTCACATTAAAGGAATTATTGTCTCAAATACCGACCGGGGGAATGGCCGGTATTTAGTAGCATGGAAAGACTTCCCTAGCATCCAGAAGGAATGGGTGGATAAATGTCATATCAAAGCCACTAGATAGCTTAAATGATTTCACAATCAATATCCTGACAAGTGAAAATGATTATAACTTCTTTTTTCTCCCCTATTTTATTTTATCTCCTATAGATGCCTTCTCTTAAGGGGGAAGCATGTCAGGACTCTGTCGGAATGCTGCCATTCTGAAGAGGAGGTGGGGGAGGCTTTGCATATTTTCATTTTTGCCCTAACTGCTTGGGAATTAAAAAGGAGGAATGGGCCATCTGGGCAGACTCAGCCAGTTCCAGCCTGTTACCCAAGGCCACAGTGTTCCAAGAATGACCTATTATCACCATCCCACCTTAAACTTCTTATAGCACCTTTGTGGCATCATATTGGCTATTGCTGGACATGGGACACTGGGTGGAGGTTGAACAGGAGAAATAAGCTTAATGCATGAGCCTTGGTGGTGCAGTGGTTAGAGTGCAGTACCGCAGGCTGCTTCTGCTGACTGCTGAATGTCGTTCACCAGTTCAAATCTCACCAGGCTCAAGGTTGACTCAACCTGCCATCCTTCCGAGGTGGGTAAAATGAGGAGCCAGATTGTTTGGGGGCGATATACTGACTCTGTATACTGCTTAGAGAGGGCTGTAAAGCACCATGAAACAGTATATAAATCTAAGTGCTGTTGCTATTACTTCAATCTCCAGAGTCCGCCTGGCTTCTCTGCAATCACTTTCTCAAAAGTAAAGATTCCTTTTGAATTGTCAATTGTTTTAAGAGTCATGCTTTTCTGAGAAGATAGCCGAGGCAGGACCCTCTACCAGGTTCTCCCCTTAAACCCGGAATCACTTTGATGGATCCTTGACAGCCCTTTCTACCAGATTTACTCTGTATATTGCTGGATGCAAATGTGGCAGAAGAGAAATAATGGAAAATGAGATCAAAGCCAAATTACTAAAAAATTCAGAGATTTAGAGATCAAAACAATACCTAAAAGAAATAGGTGTCAATGTTCCTGAGAAGGCTTGACTTTATAGTAGACCACATTTCCTTTAATCTTTGGAACAGAAGAATTCACGGGACGTTGTTGCTGCTGTGTTGTTGTTTTATTCTTATTACTATTTTCTCCTCCTTTTGTTCCTTTATACCCCTTACTGAGATTTGAACTTGGGGCTGTGCCTAATAATGCAGTGGCCTTAGCCTCTAGGCTACAGACTCATCTCCTGTATCAGCTTGTGCCAGGGAAGGATTATGTGTCGAGTCACCCTGGTATATGGAAGGAGCATCACATAGCCACACCCTTACTGCGATTATATAGATCTATCCTAGTCTCCCTTAATTTTCAAATTCAGCAAAAACATGTGACACATACAGAATATAGTTTATCGGCTGTGAATAAATTAACTGCCCTGGAAATGGCCCTGGGTTGAGAGGCAAAAAGGAAGGTGTGATGTCCCTTCAATATACTAGGGTGATTCAACACAAAAAAACATGTAACTCTTCCCTGGTACAGAGCTGAAGGGATTGGATACTGTAATCTAGAGGTTAATTCTCTGCCTCACAAGGCAAAGGCTGCATGTTCAAGTCCCAGTGAGGGTATGGCTAGCTGTTGAGGCCAGAACAAGGCTGAAATAGATCTGTCCTAGTCTCCCTTAATTTTCAAATTCAGCAAAAATATGTGACACATACATAATATAGTTTGTCGGCTATGAATAAATTAACTGCCTTGGAAATGGCTCTGGGTTGGGCCGAGAGGCAAAAAAAGGAGCTGTGATGATCCTTCAATATATCAGGGTGATTCAATACAAAAAACATGTAATCCTTCCCTGGTACAGAGCTGAAGGGATTGAATACTGTAGCCTAGAGGTTAATTCTCTGTCTAATTCTCTGCAAAGGTTGCAGGTTCAAGTCCCAGTGAGGATATGGCTAGCTGATGAGGCCAGAATAAGGCTGAAATAGATCTATCCTAGTCTCCCTTAATTTTCAAATTCAGCAAAAACATGTAACACACACACACGCACACACACACATACACACACACACATATATATGTATCCCATGTTTTTGCTTCATGAATCACATGTTTTTGTTCTCCATATATAGATGGAGAGAGAGAGAGAAAGCTCCTTTTTCTGCAAGTACACAAGTCAGCAGGGGTGAAATGCTACTGGTTCAGACCAGTTTGGGCATACTGGTAGCAGCTGTTGGAGAACCAGTAGTGGTAGCAATGTGGGGCTCCCCCCACCCTCTGGATGCTATCATTTTCTTTTTCAACTCTCTGTGCATGCACAAAGCTTTCTGAGCATGTGCAGAGGGTGAAGAAGCGTGCGAGTGGAGCAGGGGTGAAAAATCACACGCACACAAGTGAAACGAGCAAGTGCATATGAAGCGTCCGAACTGGTAGGAAAGGTAAGTAGATTTCACCACTGTAAACCAGGTATGTTTTTCCACTTCAGTCCCTAATTAAAATGCTCAAGGTTTAACTCTGCTTCTTCCCATGCTGGTGTTTGATTTGTCATCATTTGCTATTCTGGATTTCATTTTATGTGCCCAGAGATTAAATCAAGCCTTGTATTTGAAAAACAGGACAATATTGAATCTCTAAAGCCCTATCAAAAAACGCCTGTCTTTTTAAGTGAGCAAAATTTTCCATTTTCTATCCAACATATTAATATTAAGATACAATCATGAGGGGGGGGGGTAGAGGTTGGGGGGGTGGAAAGAGAGCACAGCTTTAGAATATATCTCAACAAAAGAAAAGTTAAAAGCAGTAATTTAGGAAACTTAAATGTGACACTGTATGATAGATGCGAGTTCGCAAACCAGGGAAATGAGAAACATTAAAATCATATATTAGAATAGATCAAAGTCCACATAACCAGTTTATGTCAGCAAGTTTCTTTTGATATGTCAGCCCCTGAAGAGTGAGAACTCAAGTAGGCTTTGAAGATGCATTTTCAAATGGGCACACTTATGTTTGAGAGCAAAAATTAGGCCAGTGAAAAACAAAAGCAAAGAACGTTTTATTCCTCTCTATTTTTTTTCCTTTTTAATGATTTTTTTTGGGGGGGGAGGGAGGTTTCCTATGTTCATCACTGAACTGCGCATAATTCCCAGTTCTGTCTTTGTGGAGTTGGTAAATTCAGAAACTGAGATAATTCAAAAACACTGATGTGCAACAGAAGTTGCTGTTCATTGCTGTTTCATTAATAGAATGCATCAAGTTTAGAGAGTTTACTACCACACTGTGGGCGTGGCTTATGCATTTTGTTTCAACATCTTTCAGTGCAAATTGGGTGCTCTGGGGTGGAGCTCCAAATTTTGCTACTGGAACTGCGTTCCTGACTGTTGCCGTAGGAGCCCATCATTGCTTATATACCATTTCACAGTGCTTTACAACCTTCTCTAAGCAGTTTACAAAATCAGCATATTGTCCCCAACAATCCGGTCCACATTTTACCCAACTCGGAAGGATGGAAGGCTGAGTCAACCTTGAGCCTGATGAGATTTGAACTGGTGAACTACACCCAGCAGTCAACAGAAGCAGCTTGCAGTACTGCACTCTAACCATTGTGCCACCAAGGGTCAACATTTATGAATGTTATCTTGTCTTCTACATGGTGTCGAAGAAAACCTATACTTCTAATCGTATGTCCTGTGAACAGAAGCTAAAATGCATCAGATTGAAATTACCCTTGCAGAAAACACCCACATCTACAGTCTAGCTGAAAGAAAGACAATCCCCTCCCAAAAGAAACTGGTTGGTGACCTGGAACCATTCCCTCTCTTCCTCCCCATGTTTAAAACATAGAATCATAGGTTTGGAAGGATGCTAGTCCAATCCCCATCTCAGTCAAATGGTTGTCCAATCTTTGTTTAAAAACACCTCCAGGGATGGAGAACTCACCCTTCTGGGGATTGATAGATTAATACAACAGAGTTGGAAGGAACATTGTAAGTCATCTAATCCAACCTTTCTGCTCAAGCAGGAGACCCTACACCAGGGGTGGCGAACCTTTTCCCCTCGGGTGCTGAAAGCCCTTGTGCACACATTATTGCACCTATTTACTTACTTACTCAATCACTCACTCATTTATTTACTTACCCCCTCACTCCCTCACTTACTTACTTACTTACTTATTTACTCACTCACTCACTTACTTATTTACTTACATACATACATACATACATACATACATACATACATACATACATATTACTTATTTACTTACTTACTTACATATATACTTACTTATTTACTCACTCACACACTCACTCACTTACTTACTTATTTACTTACTTACTCACTCACTCACTCACTTATTTACTTACATACTTGCTTACTCACTCACTCACTTACTTACTAACTCATTTACTTACTTACTCACATATTTGTTCGTTCGTTCCTTCATTCATTCATTCATTCATTCATTCATTCATTCAACTTCTATGCCGCCCAATCCTGAATGACTCAGGGGAGGAAATTGCCTCCCCTGCCCCCCTATCTCCTGGAGGCCCTCTGGAGACCAGAAACAGCCTAATTCTGGTGGGCCCGGTAGGCTCATTTTTCATCCACCACAGACTGCCCTGGAGCCTGGGGAGGGCAAAAACGCCCTCCCCTATCCCTCTGGTGGCCCTCCAGAAGCCGTCTCAGAGCCTCCATGCAAGCTGAAAATCAGCAGGCCGGTGCGCATATGCATTCTGGAGCTGAGTGATGGCAACGGCTTATGTGCTGGCAGATAGGGCTCCGCGTGCACCTCTGCCATTGGTTCTGTGGCACCTCTGCCATCGATTTGCCATCACTGCTCTACACCATTTCTGACAGATGGCAGTCCAGTCTCTTCTTGAAAGCCTCCAATGATGAAGCTTCCACAACTTCTGTTCCACTGGTTGATTGCTCTCACTGTCAGAAAACTCCTTAGATAGATAGATAGATAGATAGATAGATAGATAGATAGATAGATAGATAGATAGATAGATAGATAGATAGATATGGATGGATGGATGGATGGATGGATGGATGGATGGATGGATGGATGGACGGACGGACGGACGATCTCTTTAAGAAGAGATTGCATAATCATTTCTATGAATTGGTATAGGGATTTCTGCCTAAGCATGGGGTAGGATTAGAAGATCTCCAAGGTCATAGAAACATAAAAGATTGACGGCAGAAAAAGACCTCATGGTTCATCTAGTCTACCCTTATACTATTTCCTGTATTTTATCTTAGGATGGATATATGTTTATCCCAGGCATGTTTAAATTCAGTTCCTGTGGATTTACCAACCACGTCTGCTGGAAGTTTGTTCCAAGCATCTACTACTCTTTCAGAAAAATAATATTTTCTCATGTTGCTTCTGATCTTTCCCTCAACTAACCTCAGATTGTGCCCCTTTGTTCTTGTGTTCACTTTCCTATTAAAAACACTTCCCTCCTGAACCTTATTTAACCCTTGAACATATTTAAATGTTTCGATCGTGTCCCCACTTTCCCTTCTGTCCTTCAGACTCTACAGATTGAGTTCATGAAGTCTTTCCTGATAAGTTTTATGCTTAAGACCTTCCACCATTTTTGTAACCTGTCTTTGGACCCGTTCAATTTAATCAATCTCTTTTTGTAGGTTAGGTCTCCAGAACTGGACACAGTACTCCAAATGCAGTCTCACCAGCGCTCTCTACAGCAGGATCACCATCTCCCTCTTCCTGCTTGTTCTACCTCTAGGTATGCACACAAGCATTCTACTCGCTTTCCCTACCGCCTGACTGCACTGTTCACCCATTTTGAGACTGTTATTCTATTTTATTCTAAATATTGGAACAGTGCTATTTTATTATTGTGTTATTTTACTGTGAGTTGGACTAAGCAGAAATTTCCCAAGGGTGAGACCAATCAAGTTGGCCATGCCCACCCAGTCAAATGATCCATTTCTCACAGAAAACACGGAGAGCATGAAATCTGAGAAGAAGTGGCTGGGGGGGAGGTGTCTTATGACTAGGTGGGATTGACATAGAGTTGGCCATGTCCACCCACTCACATGACCACCAAGCCACAGTAGTGAAAAAAAAATGAATCCCACTAATGTCTGGAGCTGATCATTATCTGATGATGTTGCCCATAAGAAGTGATGGGCAGCAGGCGGTGGGCGCAGACATGCGGCTCCGGTAAGGAATACTGGGATGAGTGCACTGCTACACATCCCTGACAAGGCCCCACATGAGATTTGGCTTCTGCACATGCACAGCAAGCCAAATCTCATGCGAGGATGCATATGAGAATGAGATTTCATTCTCCCCCCGAGTCTGCTGAGAGGGGCGGCATACAAATCTAAATAATAATAATAATAATAATAATAATAATAATAATAATAATAATAATAATAATAATAATAATAATTATTATTATTATTATTATTATTATTATTATTATTATTTTCACTTATTTTTTTTCCTTCTGCACAAGCATGGAAGCAAAAATAGCCAATTCTCATGCGAGGACACACACAAGAATGAGATTTCGGTAAAATTTGCTCTTGCACAAGGAGACATGCACAGAAGCCAAATCTCACACCAATGGGCGCACACGCGTGATGGACTCCGAGAGAGTTCCGGTAGTAGGTAAGTCGAGCGGTCCATCACTTCCCCGTAAGACACTTTTCTTATAAAAGAAGGTTAAAATATGACTTGGAATAAGGCAGGTTCCATAAATATCTGTGATTTTCTAAGCAAAATAATAATAAAAATAATCTACAGCCCTAGGTTTCTAATGTTAGCTTTTTCTCCACTCAGCAAGTATAGTGTTCCTACTGAATGTGGAAGTGTCTAACTTGGAGCTCTCTTTGAAGTTCCTTCTCAGATAGTTGATTGGGCTCCAGAGACTTTTTGCTTTCTCTCTTGTCGAATTAGACTTGCAAATATTACCGTGATCTTATAGAGCTGGAACTGAAAGAGCCCAAATTAACATCAAACCATAAAACTTTTAATACTGAGCAAATGCTTCTCGTTCTCAGTCTTGCCTTGCTTTCCCCTCCTTGTTGAATTCCAATCATAACCATCTTTCATAGTTCAACAAAAGTCAAACAAAGTGCAAACCTAAACATCTCTGCTTTAAACACGAAGGCATTATCGCAAATCATGCTTGGATTAAATTGTACTACCCTGGTACGAACTCTGCAAAAAATCATACCACCAGAGTTGATTCGAACAGCTCCTCAATGACGTACCTACTTTCCTCAAGCTTTTTTGACTCGCCTTGAAAATATTTTTATCTCCCTGAAGCGGGATATCCCCACCACCACCAGTTCAGTTCTGATGTTTTCTTCAGCCCAGATTGGATGTCAGTCACAGTCTTGAGAGTTTCTTCAAAGAGAAATCTACAAAAAGCAACCAGAATACTTTGCCAAGTTATGATTCTGGGGAAATTCAAGGTGGCATCTCTCAGATCCAAAGTCAGCACCAACTCTGAAGCAATCGAAAGGTTGGAACTGCTTGCAAACTGTTTCAGGCTATTATCTTACCAAATTGCTCCCTTTCACAATAATTTAACTTAATACACAATTAAATAATAAAGAAAGAAAGAAATGCATTTTTTAAATTATGGGCTATGAAGAAGACGACAAAGAAATATAGTCCTTCCAAACTCCCCCATCCAGTCAGAACTAATTCTTCTATCGTATGAGAACTGATGAAGCGTCTTGGATGAGAAGTGAAATATCTTCCAAGCCATCCCCCCACCATCCAGTTGTCTTTTGAAACAATTTCACTTAACAACTAATTTAAGAACTCCAGGGATTCACTCTACAAATGTGGCAAGAAAAGTCATAAAATGGTGCCCTGGAGTGCAGGGTGGATGGTCCATATTGGATGCTAGATGATGGACTTTTATCTTGCATTTATATTTTTATAATAACCACCAGCCAACATGGGTTTGTCAGAAATAAATCATGCCAAACCAATCTCATATCATTTTTCAACACCATAACAGATGGATAAACAGTTGGCTGATCAACCGCACCCAACGAGTTGTCCTCAATGGCTCCAAATCCACATGGAAGAAGGTAGGCAGTGGGGTACCACAGGATTCTGTCCTGGGCCCTGTGCTCTTCAACATTTTCATCAATGACCTAGATAAGGAAATAGAGGGGGAACTAATCAGATTTTCAGATGACACCAAGTTGGCAGGGATAGCCAACATCCTAGAGGATAGGCTCAAAATACAGAAAGATTAACGCTGTGGGCCCAAACTAACAAAATGATGTTCAACGTTGAGAAGAGTAAAGTCCTTCACCTAGGTAAAAAAAAAACTAGACATGCATAAAGTCTGAGAGGAACCCTACTTAGCAGTAGTGACTGAAAGGGATCTCGGAGTCTTGCTGGATAATCAACAATATGAGCCAGCAATGTGCACCAGCGTCTAAAAAGGCCAACACAATCCTAAACTGTATCAACAGAGGGATACACTCCAAGACCAGAGAGGTATTAATACCACTGTATAACGCCCTGGTCAGACCACATCTGGAGTACTGCATTCAGTTCTGGTCACCACACATAGAAACTCTGGAGAAGGTGCAGAAAAGAACAACCAAAATGATTAGGGGACTAGAAACCAAGACTTATGTAGAGAGATTGCTGGAACTGGGCATGGATAGCCTAGAGAAAAGAAGGGTCAGGGGGGACATGATAGCAGTCTACAGGTACTTGAGGGGTTGCCACAGAGAGGAGGGGGTCACACTGTTTTCCAGGGCACCAGAGGGCCAGACGAGGAAGCTGACCAAAGAGAGATTCAACCTAGAAATAAGGAAGAACTTCCTGATGGTCAGAACGATCAACCAGTGGAACGGCCTGCCAGCGGAGGTTGTGAACGCCCTAACTTTGGACTTTTTGAAGAGGAGATTGGACTGTCATTTGGCTGGGGTGCTATAGGATTTCCTGCTCAAGCAAGGTGGGTGGATCTGATGACGTGCATGGTCCCTTTCAACTCTAATAAATAAATAAATAAAAGCTTACACCTAGGTAAGAAAAACCTAAGGCACGCATACAAATTGAAAGAAACCACACTTAACAGCAGCGACTGTGAGAAAGATCTTGGAGTTTTGGTGGATAACCAACTAAATGTGAGCCATCAATGTACAGTGGCGGCTAAAAAAGCCAACACAATCTTAAGCTGCATCAACAGGGGGATACACTCCAAGACTAAGGAGGTATTAATGCCACTCTATAATGCCCTAGTCAGACCACACCTAGAGTAGTGCATTCAATTTTGGTCACACCACTACAAAAAGGACATTGAAACTCTAGAGAAAGTATAGAAAGGAGCAACTAAAATGATAAAGGGATTGGAAACTAAGACATATGAAGAGAGGTTGCTGGAACTGGGCATGGATAATTTAGCAAAAAGGAGCAATGTATGGAAACTGACTAAGGAGAGATTCAACCTGGAAATAAGGAAGAACTTCCTGACAGTGAGAGTGATCAACCAGTGGAACAGCCTGCCAGCAAAGGTTGTGAACACCCCATCACTTGACACATTCAAAAGAAAATTGGATTGCCATCTGGTTGGGGTGGTGTAGGGTTTCCTGCTTGAGCAGGGGGTTGGACTTGATGACCTGCAAGGTCCCTTTCAACTCTAAATATAGATAGATAGATAGATAGATAGATAGATAGATAGATAGATAGATAGATAGATAGATAGATAGATAGATAGATATCATACTCAATGTGGGAACCGCTGCACCCTTCTCATTTTGTTTCTGCTTCTAAGCTAGTCCCTAGCTACAACTTTCTACTCCTGTTTAATCTTAACTTTTTTTTTTAACCAGCTAAAAATATAATAGTTCAGCGCTCTCCGTAATAATGGACTTATTTAATAAAATCAGGCATAAGTTACAGAACAGCCATCAATTTTTAAAGGTTTTGATCTAGAATTTGGGTGGCATTGCATTTAGACTAATAACCATAACTATGATTTATGTGTTCGTAACTGGAATAGCACCGGCGCTTTGATATCCATCCAAAGTAAAATTTATAGTCTGCTACAGAATGTATAAATAATGAACAGCCATATGTCATCTTGCATTTAAAAATTTGACTCCTTCCCCAGCCAGGATGGAAGTAAAATGAATTTTTAAAAAATTAAGTACATTGGGGATCCTTGTATTCTTTAATGCCTTATAAAAGTGGCACAGAGGTAGAAGTGATTTAAATTATATTTTCCTCAACAGCAAAAGGAAAAGAACAAAGTGAGCTTTAACACCTACGAAAATAATAAGCGTGAAACTTACAATGCAGTTCAAAATACTGTATACAAATGGAAGATTTGTGAGGACACGATCCTGTATAAAATACAGCCAGACAGAATGACAGGAAGGCTTTCTACAAATGTATTTTTGCAGAGAATCAATTTGGTAGGAGGCATAAGGCATGCCCTATCCATCCATACCTAGCCAAGTTTCTTTGGGTTCCTGCTCTGGTGTCTTAATTCTTCAAGGTTGAAACACTGAGACATGCCTTGCTGTAGGGAGAGAGAGAGCAAGAGGACACCGATGATAATCCATCTCTCACGATTTTCAATCCATAATTCTTTGTATTATTAAGCCACATCTAGAGTACTACATCCAATTCTGGTCACCACACTACAAAAAAGACATTGAAAGACATTGTTCTGGTCACCACATCTCAAGAAGGATATAATGGAACTGGAAAAGGGGCAAAAAAGGGCAACAAGAATGATGAAGGAAATGGAGCACCTCCCTTATGATACCAGGTTGCAACACCTTGGTCTCTTCAGTCTTGAAAGGCGGCGTTTAAGGGGTGACTTGATCGAAGTGTATAAAATCATGCATGGGATAGAAAAGGTGGATAGAGAAAAAATATTTTCTCTATCACACAATACTAGGACAAGGGGGCCCTCCCTAAAGCTCACAGGTAAGAAAGTGAGGGCAAATCAAGGGAAATATTTCTTCACCCAGAAGGTCCTTGGTTTATGGAATTCCCTTCCAGAAGAGGTCATGACAGCTGTCAGCCTGGATAGCTTCAAGGCAGGATTAGACAGATTCATGGATGCCATGTGTATCGGTGGTTATTGAAACATATGTCCATGTGCCGCCTCTATGTTGATTGAGGCAGGCAGGGTTCCCTTGGGTCCCATTTGTTGGGGGTCAAGGGAAAGGGAGGGTCTTGCCTTCTCTTTCTGCTCAAGATCCCAAGGACAATTGGTGGTCCACTGTGTGACACAGAATGCTGGACTCGATGGGCTTTGGCCTGATTCAGCACGGCTCTTCTTAAGTTCTTATGTTCTTATGAAACTTTAGAGAAAGTGCAGAAGCGAGCAATTAGGATGATGAGGGGACTAGAGACTATATAACATACAATGTACTGTAGCAGGAACTGAGCATGGCCAGTTTGGTAAAGAGAAAGACTAGGGGAAACATGATAGCAATGTTCCAATATTTGAGAGGACACCACAGAAAGGATGGGGAGCAGGCTGTTTTCCAAGGCACCAGAAGGCCAGACAAGGAACAGTGGATGGAAGCTGATCAAGAAGAGGTTCAATCTGGAAATAAGTGACAATGGAAATTTCAGACAGTGAGAGCAATCAACCAATTCCTCTATCTCAAGGAACAGCTTGCCTGCAGAGGTTGTGAGAGCTCCAACACTTGGGACTTTCAAAGGGAGATTGGACTGCCATTTGTCCAAAATAGTGTAGAGACTCCTTCTTGAGCAGAGGGTTGGACTAGATGACCTGCAAGGTCCCTTACAACTTTATTTATTTATTCATCCATCCATCCATCCATCCATCTATATCTATCTATCTAATCTATTGTTGGTTTACTCTTTAGTGAAATCTAATGAGTGGTGTGATATCTAGAAGTGAAGATGCTTGGTTCTCACTCTGAAAGTTGGGAGTTCAATTCTAGGCAGCGACATATTGTCCTCTATCTCAAGGTGCAAAGAGAAAGTATCTGCTGCTAACTCTGCATGGGCATCAGGAAGGGTTTCCAGCCAGTAAATGCTCAGCTCCATTCAGTTTTACCATCTGTATCCTGAATGATTGATTGATTGATTGTGTTTATATGCCACCCCTCTTCGAAATATGGAATTAAGGGATTACAGGGTCATTAAAAGAGAAAAAATGTCTTATGAAATCTCTTCTGTATGAACATATTCTTTTAAATATTTTTATCCATCTATGCATACCTATAGAGTACAGTGATTCATACGGAGTGCAATGTTTTGGGCTGAAGGCTACAGCTGGTCTTTGAATGATGTGCTAAGGGCCCTATGTTCTCAAAAAGTATATTTGACTCCATTTATATTAATTAAAAATAGGCACTGTTTACTCTTTAGTCAGGTGTTTTGCCTTTTACAATTAATCAATCAATGACTTCATCAGGCTTTGGTTACTAAGAGTCTATACAGTCCTCAGGCTCAAACATCCCTGTGATTTATGATTGTGATTAAGAGCCAGTTTGGTGTAGTGGTTAAAGCACCAGGCTAGAAAACGGGAGGCTGTGAGTTCTAGTCTCACTTTAAGCATGAAAGCTGCCTGGAGAGCTTTGAGACAATCACCAGGAGATGATGAATTTACAATGATTAGATTTGGGAGATTCCATTCCATCCCATACAATGAACATACATATACCTGTGGAGCTGAAGAGGGAGAAGATCTAACTCAATTGCTGTTTACATAAGGGGGTGAGAGATAAGTGCATTGATCCACATATTAAATGTATGGCCCAGTGGGAGACTCTTATTAAAACAACATACCTCATGTGTAGCCAGAATTTGAAAATGACATTTAATAAAGCACAATTTCAGACTAAAACGGTCTATTATAGATAGATAGATAGATAGATAGATAGATAGATAGATAGATAGATAGATAGATAGATAGATAGATATGTGTGTATATAATCAACAGACTGGATTTTATTTTATTTTGTTATTTATTATTTTATACTAGAATTTTTTATTGTATATTTACTGAGCATTTTTATTTGTTCTGGTCTCTGGACTAAGACTGTAGTTAACTGATTGATTGGTTTACATATTAATTATTGAATTTTGCCTTATTGTTTGTATGGGATTTTATTGATAAACATGTTCAAACCTTGTACATTGATTTAGGCTACTCAGTCAATCAATCATAATGTTGATGAGTTGTAATCTCACTTTAGGGATGAAAACCAGCTGGATGATTTTGGGGCACTGACTCTAACTCAACCCAACTCATCCTTCCATCTTATTATTTTGTGAAAAATAGGAAGAGGAAGGAATATTAGGTATATTTCCTGCCTTCAGTTACAAAGTAACAATGGGGGGATTCTAGATTTATAAATAGAGAAAAAAGGAACTTATGTCTCCTGAAGGGAACCTGTACTTGTTAGGAAGGTTTCTTGGCAAAGTTTTTGGCAAAATGGTTTGAACTCTCAGAGCACTGAGAGATGATGACTGGGCCCCAACTGAAGTTTTTCAGCTGATTTTATGCCAAAGGTAGGACTTGTCAAGAATTAATATCATAATGCAGAAAGTAGGCCTCAGTTAAGAATGCTGAGTCATTCAGAGGCAGTTGAGTGTGCAGCAACCTAGCAATTATGTGAAAAGTATTTAACTAGGCAAGAGCTCTTTGCTTTTTCTCTCTTTCTGTTCTCTCTGTCTGTTCGCTGTTAGCTGTGTGCTGTTGCTGTTTGTGAAAAGAGGCTGTAATGCTGTATAAGTTGGTTCCTGTGAGTTATTGAACTAAGAATAGCAAGATACTAGTAAGAGACTAGTTTATTGTATGTATAATACAGACAGTAATAGTATAAAGAAGTAAATATATTTTTCCACAACTTCCTCCTGCTGCTGCTGCTGTGTTTCATTGAAGACTTCAACTCCTCTACTGGTCTGTAGCTGGCTGGTTGGGTTGGTGGGCTGGCTGGACTGGTTTGCTGTTTGGGCACAAACAGGCTAGTTTCCGCAAATGCAAGCTCTGATAGGATTCATATGCATGGCCCCACACTTAGCCACTACACTAAACTGGCTTCTGTGTCCTGCAATTTTCCAACACTTTGACTTTTTCAAAGTTAGTTAAATCTGATTCATGACACCTTCCATTTGCCACAGATCTTTAACAGATTAACAGAGTCCAACCCCCTCCCCCAAGCAGGAGACCCCATGCCATTTCTGACAGATGGCTGACCAGTCTCTTCTTGAAAGTTTCCAGTGATGAAGCTCCCACAACGTCTGAAGGCAACTTCTATTCCATGGGTTGATTGCTCTCACTGTCAGAAAATGTCTCCTTATTTCCAGGTTGAATCTCTCCTTCATCAGTTTCCATCTATCATTCCTTATCTGGCCTTTGGATTTTGGAAAATAGTTTGACACCCTCCTCTCTGTGGCAGCCCCTGAAATATTGGAAGATTGCTATCACATCTGCCCTGGTCCTTCTCTTCACTAGACTATCCATGCCCAGTTCCTACAACTATTTGTCGTATGTTTTAGTCTCCACTCCCTTAATCAACCTGGTTGATCTTCTCTGCACTTTTCACTAAACTAACCATGCATGGTTCCTGCAACCGTTCATCATATGTTTCAGCCTCCAGTCCCCTGATCATCTTGGTTGCTCTTCTCTGCACATTTCTCAAAACTCTGAAAAATATTTTGGTTGCTTTGGCAGATTTCTCTTTCAAGAACATGTCCGAAATATGATTGGCTAACTAGATCAGGGCTGACAAACTCAATTTCATTGAGGACCACATCAGTGTTGTGTTTGACCTTAGGAGGCTGGGGAAGGGCAGGGCAGTGGGGGCATGGCCAGTTGCCATCAATTGTGTTAAGGGTGCCTTTGGTGGCCTGAGCACTCTGCCAGTGTAAACGGGCTCCCAAGCCCCATTTCTGGCTGCAACGGCCTCCTGCAACCATTTTCCAGTGAAAATAGCCCAGGAGAGCCACATCAGGAGTGAATTCCTCCCGGTTCAGACAAATTCACCTGAAACAATAGCAACCGACTGGTGCAACCACAATGATATCATTGAACCAGATGGGTCAGTGCTGATCCATGAGTGCCATGAGGAGGATGGGGGGGGGGGGTAAAAATATTGGAAAGTTGAGGGAGAGTTACATGGTTATTATTGCCGCACGACACCTTTTCATCTCAGCTTTGGGCAGAGTGAGGGCTTCACGAGGGGAAAAAGACCGCAGCCCAGACAACTTTGACATGGCTCGGCTCAGCTCTCCTTTTTTTCCTGCTGCTGCTGCTGCGCGCTCGTCACTTTTTTCCTCTTTCCTCCTTCCTGGCCTTGGGAGGTGGCCACATGAGGCTGGAGGAGAGCCAGGCAGGAGACAGAGAAGCTCGTCCAAGGCCAGAAGGAGGAAAGAGGAAAAAAGTGAGGAGCGCAGACGCAGTAGCAGTAGCAGCAGGGGAGAAAAGGAGAGCCCACCTGAGAATGGTAATCCTGGAAGTGAATGCTGCCAGTCAGCTGGATCTGGGCATGCAGCTTCATTTCCGCCGGTGGAACTGTGTTCCACCCCATCCTGCCTACTGCCTACCCCTGTATATGTGCCTCTAAATGTTGAGATGATATCAATCCTCCAATTTTGCCTGTCAAAAGGCATGTATGCCTTCTTCGCCTGGTGGTATTGATAGCATGCTGGATTCCACAGAAGTATTCCTTGGCATATTGCCCGCATCAGGTCTCAAGTGCCATCGTATCTTCTCCTCCTCTTTCATGAAATTTTCTGGGTCAAGGAAGAGTTGATCCCACTATCTCTTCAGCTCCTTGGAATCACAAAGTGCTCAGTTCTTCTATTGCAATTTGACATTTCCTTCCTGTCAAGTGATTTATTGCTTCAGATGGTATGTGCCAGCTCGGAAAAACCTCTACTGTTAAAAGGGTCAATAGGTCAAAAATGCGTGATGAATCTTGTCATATGTTAGACACCAGAAGTAATTACCTCTCGGACATTTGCAGACAAAACAAACCAAGTCAAAAATGCAAGAGCCCAGAAATATTAAGATAATCTCGGGTGCTTCAAAGTTTACAAAGGACATAGCAAATTGGCTGCCAATTGTTTCCCTCCCCCACCCATAAAGAAATATCAGGGATTTCATTTTATTCTTAATCTAAGGATGCCATAGATCTATCAGTAGCACCTCTTTCTCGAAGCCTGCATATATTTAGCGATAAATCATCCTGATAAATTGCAGTTTCACGGTGTGGTTTCTTTTTTTAAAAAAAAGATGCAAGAAAATTAGTGTTTATTTTTCTGTCTAGTTTACCCAAACCTGTTTTTTTTTCCAACCCAACCAACAAAAATACCAATGCAAGGACATTCTCCAGCTGTGTCTTCATAAGGGCTTTCTGTATTTGGGGTTTGTCCTTTCCATTTGTTTCCTTCCCTTCTCCTCATATCAGACATGTGGATATAAAATTCTCCCTTTTGAAATCTATACTCCAGATATCTGATAAAAGGAAGTTCACAAAAGTGAATTGAATTGTACCGTTAATTTGCAGTTATTCATCTTTAGACTAACAGAATATAGAAGTGGTGGAAAGTTTTTATAAACTACCAGTTCTGTGGGCATGGCTTCATGGACATGGGAGGTGAAGGTTACTACAAAATCCCCATTTCCTCCCCACTCCTGGGGGAAGGATACTGCAAAATCCCCACTCCCTCCCCACTTCAGGGGAAGGATACTGCAAAATCCCCATTCCCTCCCCACTCGTGGGAGAAGGATACTGCAAAATCCCCATTCCCTCCCCACTCATGGGAGAAGGATACTGCAAAATCCCCATTCCCTCCCCACTCCAGGGGGAAGGATACTGCAAAATCCCCATTCCCTCCCCACTCCAGGGGGAAGGATACTGCAAAATCCCCATTCCCTCCCCACTCCAGGGGAAAGGATACTGCAAAATCCCCATTCCCTCCCCACTCTGGGGCCAGCCAGAGGTGGTGTTTGCCGGTTCACCGAACTACTCAAATTTCTACCACCAGTTCTCCAGAACCTGTCAGAACGTTCTGGATTTGACCCCTGGAATATAGCCTTGTAAAGTTGAGGAAATGGACCCAACAGGATACAACCCTGTTGTATTCAGTTTTCTTCCTACAGAGAAGAAAATTGTACAGATAGTCCTTGACTTACAACAGTTCATTTATTGACTGTTCAAAGTTACAACAGCACTGACTTATGGCCGTTTTTCACAGTTATGACCTTTGCAGAATTCCATATGAGCACATGATCAAAATTCAGACTCTTGGCAACTGCCCCGAGTTCATGTGATCCCCCTTTGTGACCTTCTGACCAGCTAAGTCAATGGGAAAGCCAGATACATTTAACAACCAGGTGAGTAACTTATCAATTGCAGTAATCCAATTAACAAATGTAGCAAGAAAGGTCATAAACTGGGGCAAAACTCACTTACATGTCTCACTTAACAATACAAATGTTGGGGTCAACTGTTTTAAGACAAGAACTACTTGTATTCCCTCCGTCCCTCCCTTCTTTCCTTCCTTCCTCTTTTTCTTTTTTATCTTTTTCTTTTTTCTTTCCTTCCTTCCTTCTTCCTTCCTTCCTTCTTTCTTTCCCTTTCTTTCTTTTTCTCCTCCCTCCCTCTCTTCCTTTCTTCTTCCTTCCTTCCTCTTTTTCTTTTTTCTTTCTTTCTTTCTTTCTTTCTTTCCTTCCTTCCTTCCTTCCTGCTTGCTTGCTTGCTTTTTATTTTTTCCATATTTTTCTGGCACCATGGATGCCACAATGAACCCATGAGTTGCGTCCACATGGCACTGAAGCAAACCAGCGGCAAGATAAGTTAGAATTCACCCCTGGATCAAACATGAAAGCAGAATGTTGCAGTGCTCATAGGTGACATCAATTTGAAGTTGGAAGGCTGAAAACTGTTGGAAAACATTGAAGTAGGAACCAGCAGGGACGCAGGAGAACAACTGATGGAGTTATGATTAGAAAGTGAATGTCTGTTACTGATGCACAATTTCAGAAAAGAAGGAAAATGTTGTAAACAAATAGTTTACATTTTATATAGGCAACAGATGGCGGAGTTCTCTGCTGACTTGCAAAACCCTGCTGGGGGATGACTGAATCAGACCATCAGCTATTAATCAGAGAAATTTGATTTCAGACTGAAAAAAAGATTAAAAATAAGAATCAAATCTGCTGGAGCAGGAGACCTATACCAGGGAAACAATTGTCCAGTCTCTTCTTAAAACCCCCCAGTGATGGAGCACCCACAATTTCTGAAGGCAAGCTGTTCCATTGATCGATTGCTCTCTCTGTTGTGAAATTTCTCCTTGGTTCTAGGTTGCCTCTCTGTGCGATTAAATTAACAGAGTTGGAAGGACCTTGTAGGTCATCTTGTTCAACACCCAGCCCAAGCAGGAGACCCTACACTAGTGATGGCGAACTTTTTTTCCTCAGGTGCCAAAAAAGCAGGCGCTCACACTATCATGCAAGTGTGAGTGCCCCCACCAATAATTCAATGCCTGGGGAGGGTGAAAACAGCTTCCCCCACCTCCCAGAGGCCCTCTGGAGGACAGGAAATGGTCTGTTTCCCAACTTCTGGTGGGCCCAAAAGGCTCGTGTTTCACCCTCTCCAAGTTCCAAAGATCCCTGGAACCAGGGGAGGGTAAAAACATCTTCCTCCATCCCCCCGGAGGCTCTCTGGAAGCCCAAAACACCCTCCCAGAGCCTCTGTGTGAGCCAAAAATTAGCTGGCCGTCACACACATGCACGTTGGAGCTGAGCTAGGGCAACGGATCGCGTGCCAGCAGATATGGCTCCGCGTGCCACCTGTGGCACCCATGCCAAAGGTTCACCATCACTGCCCTACACCATTTCCAACAAATGGCAGGGCAGTCTCTTCTCGAAAGCCTCCAGTGATAAAGCTCCCACAACTTCTGTTCCATCAGTTTATTGTTCTCACTGTCATAAAATTTATCCTTATTTCTAAATGGACTCTCTCCTTGATCAATTTTCAACCATTGTTTCTTGTCTTGTCTTTTGTAAAATAATTTGACCTCCTTGTCTTTGTAGGAACCCCTCAAATATTAGAACACTGCTATTCTATTTTTCCCCAGTCCTTCCTTTCATTGGACTAGACATACCCAATTCCTGTAACCGTTCTATGTAGGTTTTGACCTCCAGCCCACTAATCATTCTTTGTTACTCTTCTTTGCAGTCTTTCCAAAATCTCAACATCTTTTTTTTTAAAAAAATCTCGGTGACCAGAACTGGGGGCAAGGATGGTCTTACTAAGACTTCGTAAAGCTATCCTAAAACGTCATGTGATCGTGATTCTATCTCTTTATTAATGCAGCCTAGGATTGCAGTGGCTTTTTTTGGCAGCTGCATCACATTGCTGGCTCATATTTAAGGGTTGTTCCCTAACACTCCAAGATCCTTCTCACATAGTGGCATTAAACCATGTTTCATCAAGCCCAGTGATGGCGAACCTATGGCATGGGTGCCACAGGTGGCACGCAGAGGCCTATCTGCTGGCACGCGAGACATTGCCTTAGTTCAGCTCCAATGTGCTTGTGTGTGGGCTGGCCAGCTGATTTTTGTCTCACACAGAGGCTCTGGGAGGGCATCTGGAGGAAACTCCAGATCATGCAGAATGCGGCTGCATCTCTCCAACACTCTGTGGCCTGCACTGGCTGCCGATTAGCTTCTGGTCACAATTCAAAGTGTTGGTAATGACCTATAAAGCCCTACATGGCATCAAACCAGAATACCTCCGGAACCGTCTTCTGCTGCACGAATCCCAGTGGCTGATAAGGTCCCACAGAGTTGGCCTTCTCCGGGTCCCGTCGACTAAACAATGTCATCTGGTGGTCCTAGGGGAAGAGCCTTCTCTGTGGCGGCCCCGGCCCTCTGGAATCAACTCCCCCCAGAGATTAAAACTGCACCCAACCTATTTGTCGTTTGCAAATTACTTAAGAGCCACCTGTATCGCCAGGCATGGGGGAAATGAGGCATCTCCCCCAGGCTTTTATAGTTTTATGTATGTTATGCATGTGTTGCATGGTTTTTAAATGATGGGTTTTTTAGATGTTTTTTTAATATTAGATTTGTTTACATTGTAACACTGTTATTATTATTGTTGTGAGCCGTCCTGAGTCTTCGGAGAGGGGTGGCATACAAATTTAATAATTATTATTATTATTGTTGTTGTTGTTGTTGTTATTATTATTATTATTATTATTATTATTATTATTATTATTATTAATCTGGTTCAGTTCCAAGCCAGGAGAAAGACACCAAAGACAAAAGGGTGGCTGGAGGCTGATTGGAAAGAGGGTCAATTTATTGATGAACCAGAACCATCAAACCTGTTTGATTGTGGGCAGCTGACCACATGGAGTTGAGAGTGGGGGTTTTATACTGTCTCCTGGGCTTTGCACTTGAACTTCTTGTTTCTGTGCAAGACACATATTCTGTTGGTTGTTATCAGACTCCCAGGGGTCTTAGCTTAGAAGGATTTAGGGGTTGTGATTTCTGACAGTCTCAAACAAGCAAGTATCAAGTAGAATGCTTGGCGGCATAGCTAGAGGTATAACAAACAGGAAGAGGGAGGTTGTGATCCCGCTGTATAGAGCGCTGGTGAGACCCCATTTGGAATACTGTGTCCAGTTCTGGAGACCTCACCTACAAAAAGATATTGATCAAATTGAACAGGTCCAAAGACGGGCTACAAAAATGGTGGAAGGTCTTAAACATAAAACTTATCAGGAAAGACTTCATGAACTCAATCTGTATAGTCTGGAGGACAGAAGGGAAAGGGGGGACATGATCGAAAAAATTAAATATGTTAAAGGGTTAAACAAGGTTCAGGAGGGAAGTGTTTTTAATAGGAAAGTGAAAATAAGAACAAGGGGGCACAATCTGAGGTTAGTTGGGGGACAGATCAGAAGCAATGTGAAAAAATATTATTATACTGAAAGAGTAGTAGATGCTTGGAACAAACTTCCAGCAGACGTGGTTGGTAAGCCCACAGTAACTGAATTTAAACATGCCTGGAATAAACATATATTCATCCTAAAATAAAATACAGGAAATAGTATAAGGGCAGACTGGATGGACCAGGAGGTCTTTTTCTGCCGTTAATCTTATATGTTTCTATAGGCAAAGTACAAATCTTAGGAGTTTGTCTAAGCTAAGTTTTGTTGAAGTTTCTGAGTGTGATGCAATGAAGGAGCTGAAGTTTCTGAGTGTGATGCAATGAAGGAGCTGATAGGGCAATTCATATTTCAGCTTAATTGCTTTTTCCCATGTTGAATCTTGGGTAAGGGTATTTGGTTATGAATAGAGCTATCTATCTCTTTATCTCTCAAGTGCTGACATCTGCTGAGGGCCTTTTTAAGAAAGGTGGGGGTGCTTTCTCCCTCTAAAAACACATTTTTCTCCATTTCTCATCCAGGGAAATATGACATTTTGCCGTTTTAATATTTATCAAAATATTTCATTCCTCTAGGAGAGAGTTTGGTGCTAACTTTGTAAAAAACCTTATTTCTTATCTGTGTTTTTTTTTTTAAAGAAAAAAGCTGGAAGGAATGCTGTACGTGCAAAACCTGAAAGAGAAGACCAGATCAGACAAAATTGTATTTGATATGGAATAATTTGAAGACGAACCAAGTCAAACTTCAGGAGGATAGCAATGGACTTCAGATCAATTGGCAGTTAGCCTCAAAAGTGAATGGAATCCTGAGAGACCTTTCTTTTTTTCAATCTGCCCATATTTCAAAATTCCATGAAAGCTCACTCTCCAGTGATAATCTGTTTTTATATTGCACCTCTTTTCCTACTGCAAAGAAACTATTATTATTATTGGGACAGGTTCTAGCTTTAGCACTATGGTGAAACCGGATGCATTCTGAGAAGGCACTTCTAAATTCAAACCTTCCCCCCAAGTGGTATTTCACTAAAGCATTGCTTTTGATGCAAATAATAGTGGCTTCTGAAAGAGCATTGATCTTTTAAAAATTCAGTGAATTTGTAATAACAGTAATAACCAAACACTGTTGCTACTTACAATTGAATTTTGCCCATAGCCTTTATAGCCGTTCTGAAACCTGGGTGTCTTTCTTCAGCTAAGACTGAATTGAACAGCTATGATATCATTTCATTACTTGTAAAATGTGTGTTCTCTCTCTCTCTCTCTCTCTCTCTCTCTCTGTGTGTGTGTGTGTATGTGTGTGTGAGAGAGAGAGACACACACAGAGAGACAAACACACAGAGAAAGAGAAAGACAGAGACAGAGAGAAAGACACACACACAGCGAGAGATAGAAAGACACAGAGAGAGTCAAAGAGAGAGAGAGGGAGAGAAAGACAGAGAGAGACAAACATGCATACAGAGAGAGACAGACAGAGACACAGAGAGAGAGAAAGACAGAAACAGAGACAGAGAGCGAAAGAGAGAGGGAGGAAGAGAGAGAGAGAGAGATAGCAATGGCAATAGTATTTCAACTTATATACCACTTCTCAATGCTTTACAGCCCTCTCTAAGCAGTTTATAGAGAATAAGCATATTAGAATAGAAAATTAGAATATAGAATACAGTTGAAAGGGACCTTGCACGTCATCAAGCCCAATCCCTTGCTCAAGCAGGAAACAGTCCAATCTCCTCTTGAATATGTCCAGAGTTGGGGCATTCACAACCTCCGCTGTCAGGTCGTTCCACTGGTCGATTGCTCTGACCGTCAGGTTGAATCTCTCCTTGGTCAGCTTCCATCCACTGTTCCTTGTCTGGCCCTCTGGTACCTTGGAAAATAATGTGACCCCCTCCTTCGTTTTCATCCTCTGGGGGGGTTGATTCTGTTTTGCTCCTCTGAGATGTTGGTTCTGCTAGGAGTTTGTTGGTCTTTATTGTTTTGATGTTTGTGTTTCAGAGTTTTTAGGTTTTTCTCTAGGTTTTCTATTTTTTCCTCAAGTAGTTTGATTAATTTATATTTGTTGCATGTAAAGTTTAGGAGGAGTCAGTTCCTTCCCTATCCTTGTGTGTCGTGGGTTTATCTTCCAGGTGTATGATTAGTACGTCTTCTGGGTGTGTGGTTGGTTGCAAGGTGGGTGTGGGAGAGTATAATGAGGGAGGTTGTGCTTTTAGTTTGTTAAGTTTTTTGGTAGGGTGTTTGTAGGTATTTTGCAAGATGAGTGTGACAGTGTGGTGGGAGAGCTGTATGCTGGTTGGGTGGGTTTGAGTGTTCAGTTATATGATTCCTTTCTCCTCCTTTTCTACCCAAACTCACAGTTCTCAACCAGTTGCTCTTTCCCCAGCCTCTGTAAATTCAAACTGATTGGAGGATGGCTTTTTCCCTCCTTTCTCCTCCTTTTCTTAGTCAAACTCACAGTTCTCAGCCAGTTGCTCTTTCCCCAGCCTCTGTAAATATTGCCCCCAACAATCTATAAACGAACAAATAAATAAATATATCAGAGTCCTCATTTTACTGATCTTAGAAGGATGGAAGGCTAAGTCAACCTTGAGCCTACTGAGATTCAATCTGCCAAATTGCTGGCAGCCGGTGATCAGCAGAAGTAGCTTGCAGTACTGCACTCTAACCACCGCACCACTGAACCTCTTCAAGTAGAGAGAGAGAGAGACAGACAGACAGACAGACAGACAGACAGAGAAAAAGAGACAGAGACAGAGATGGAGACAGACAGAGAGGGAGGAAGAGACAGAGAGACACAGATAGACAGGTAGGAGAATATAGATATTACAAGTTAGTTATAATAAAACTATTTCCCCATAACTGGCATAAGTCAGCAGAGCTAAAACCAAAAAGTGTCATAAGGATTATGATGGGAAAATTAGGGTGTTATAGTATATTATAGTGGGGAAATGATGGTACTGTCATGTCACATGCATTGTCTTTTGTCCCCACTCTCCATAAACATTTCTCAATGAGTAGATGTAATTTTCTTGAAAACCAGTCGTAACTTGGAAATAAGAAGCCAATATTTTCTATAGCTGCCTGTTCTCTCTTTCTCTCTCACTCTCTCATTCTCTTTCTCTCTCACTCGCTCACTCTCACTCTTTAGTTTTTATTATCAGAACTGCAGAAAAAAATAATTGCTGCCAACCTGCCTTCCATTGAGGACCGGTATACTGCACTAGTCAAAAAGAAGGCTGTGAAAATATTTACTGATCCCTCGCATCCTGTTTCAACTCCTACCCTCAAAATGATGTTATAGAGAGACAGCCACCAAGACAACTAGACATTTTTTCCAAATGCCATCACTCTGCTAAACAAATATTTCCCTCAATACTATCAAACTATTTACTAAGTCTGCACTGCTATTACTACTAGTTTTTCTCGTCATTCCTATCACCCATCTCCTCCGACTTATGACTGTAACTTGTTGCTCATATCTTTAAGATTTGTATTAATGTTGATTGTTTCCTGATTGCTTATTTGACCCCTAGGACAATCATTGTGTTGTACCACATGAATACAAGAGCACAGTGAGAGCAAATGCACCAGACAAATTCCTTGTGTGTTCAATCACACTTGGCCAATAAAGAAGTCTATTCTATTCTCCGTACTGAAGGAGCGGGTCCAGCAGTCACATGGGTTGCTCATGTCCAATCCGGTGGAACTGAGCCTAGTATTAAAAAAGCTTGCCGGATCCGCCCCTTCCCCAGAATTCGCTCAGTTCGCATATCCTGCGGTTGTATTGTGATAGCTCGTTCAACATTCGTTCAACATTCTAACACCTTCCCTTCGATCTTTTCCTTCAAAAATAGTAAGACTGTTTATCCTTATTGGTTTTACTTGCACTAATAGCGCCAGCCGTTTGCGGCTCGGTTTTTTTCCCTTGGAGAAGTTGCGGTTTCGTTTTCCCCCGGCGGTTTTGCCGTGTACGATCCCCGCGGCCGCTTGTGGATTCTTTTAATCCTTTGGCCTGGAGGTTCTAGTGCAAGTATTAATTGATTGCCTTATTGATTCTCTATTGCATATATATTAAAGGGCTTAAAATATACCTCCTGCGGAGTGAGACGGCTTTCTAGTCTCCTGGACTTAGTCGATCGCTTCCCCTTTAAGGCATATTCGGAGCGATTTTTCGGCGCGAAGGCCTTCGCGCCCTTTTTAAATCTAGGCCTCTCGTGTTGGCCTCCTGCCAGCCGCGTAGGCCTCAGTCCACCGCGTGGATCCCGGAGCGGGCCTTGGGGGTCCCAGGCTAAATTCTCCACCGGCTAAGCCTCCAACCAGAGTGCCTTGGTTTACTTAATTGAAAAGTTTAGGGAGGCTGGCCCCGCTGGATTTGGGGGCACGAACTCTGGGTTTGCCCAGATTGTCCTCACGTCTCAGCAGCTTCGAGGCCTCGAAGCAGGATCCATTCCTCTTGGGAAGTCCTTAAAATTCTTCTCCTTTTCTATTCAGTTATTGGCTCAGCCTTGTCTTCTGTTAATTTTCAGACTATGGCTTCCTTTCCCAAGAGAGGCACAACTAAAGGTCCCAGAGAGGCCAGGCCTACAGGCGATGAGATTACTAGTATCCCCCAGGCCTCTTCCTCCTCTTCTCCTGGGGCCCGCCCCTCGACTAAGGTCACCAGGGCCGAGAAGAGAAGGGACCTAGCCCTACAAAGAATCCATGACAAATCAGCAAAACGTTTAAAAGTGCAGGCCCAAGTACTCAGTAGTCAAGACCCCCCAGAGGCTTCTAGTCTACCTCCTTCTGGGGTCCCTGTGTTATCTCTGGATGAGCCTAACCTAGACAGACCCCAACCTAACCTATGGGGCATAGGGCCAGAGGAACCAGATATTATTGAAGATCCCTCCCAGCCAGGATCCTCCCAGGCCTTTAGGGATTCTTCTGCCATTCCTGCTGATATTTCTAATCTACCTCCTGAGTTCCAATCTATTTTTGCTGTGTTGTCTAAGGCCATTGATGCCAAACTCTCTTCCATCAATGAGCCTCCCTTACCTCCTCCTCCTCCTCGTCCCTCCCGCCCCTTGGGTTCTTCCCCAGCGGTTAGGGCTCCTATTCAGGATGATTCAGATTCCTCTCAGGACGAATATGAGGATATGGAGGATGATGAGGACCCTTTCCAAGGGCTATCAGATGATGAGGAATCCCAAATAAAGGTTCCTTCTCCAATTACCATTTTCCCTTCTCAATTATTCAAATCTCTCCTCCTCAAAGCTAGGATTTCTACGGGATTAGCGGCCCAGGAGAAACAAGCCTCCACTTCCACTGATCCCCCGGAGGAGAATTTACCTTATTTCACTGAGGAACAGGAGGATAACGAGGTAATTCCTATGCCTAAATTATTTAAAGATGCCTTGCTCAAACAGTGGGATTTCCCAGCCTCTAGTCTTAATCCCTCAACTAAAGACAGGAAGTTGTACAAACTTTCCTCTTCCTATGAAGAGCTTCTATCCTTTCCCAAACCGGATGAACCTGTCAAGATCCTTCATTCGGCAGCGGCTGTGCCGGGAGAGGCGGAGGAAGTCCTCCGCCCAGAGGACAAGCGCATTGAACAAATGCTCAAAAGAGGATTCACGGCAGATTCCTGGGCCATTAAAAGTTCTGCAGCAGCCTCCTTTTTCTCCAGAGCCATGCTGCTGTGGCTTCGCCAACTTCAACAGCATATTCCTCCCGATGACTTGAGAGGTCAACAAGACTTCAACAAGGTCTTTGCAGCTGCCCAGTACGTGGCTGATGCCACCTTGCAATCTACCAGATTTTCTGCTAAGTCTATTGCAGCTTCTACAACGGCAAGGAGACTCCTCTGGATTCGCCCTTGGCAAGCGGGAGTACGCCAGAAGTGGCAGTTATCCCAGGGACCCTTAAAGCGCGACTTTCTTTTCGGTGATCTTCTGGATCCACTCCTCACGGAAACCACGGATAAGAAGAAAGTTTTGGGTCCAACCACAAAAAAGGCTACCAAAACGCAGTCCTTTCGTCGCCCGGGGCGCCAGCAAGATCAAGCGGCTTCCTATCAGAGATCTCCAGGTCAGTATTCCCCCCGCTTTCGTTCCCAAAGTAGGAACTCCAGGGGTAGAGGTTTTCGCTTCCAAAGGGGAGCTTCTTCTAACAGGGCCTCAAAAAAACCTAGATGGTAATTTTCCCTCTATTCCCATAGGGGGTCGCCTAGCCCATTTCGCCTCAAATTGGCGTCTCACCTCCAAGGACCCCTGGGTCATTGACACTGTTCAAACTGGCCTTCTTTTAGAATTTATTTCTCCTCCCCCCAAACGTTTTATTTCCTGCCCTTCTCCCAGGTCCTCCTCAGATTGTAACCGTATGGAGGAGGCCATTTCTCATCTATTGTCCATCAGAGCCATTCAACCGGTTCCTTCCGGTCAGAAGGGCCTAGGTTTTTACTCCATTTTATTTATGGTTCCAAAATCCTCTGGAGGTTGGAGAGCTATTTTGGATTTAAAGAAACTAAACCTATTCATCAAATATAGGAAGTTTAAAATGCACTCCTTATCTTCTATTTTGGCCGCCATTCACTCCGGAGATTTCATGGTCTCCTTAGACCTCACTGAGGCCTACCTTCACATTCCTATAGCCAAATGCCACAGGAAGTTTTTACGTTTTTCCTTTCAAGGCAGGCATTTCCAGTATAGGGCGATGCCATTTGGCCTTTCCTCGGCCCCTCGGGTCTTTACAAAGCTCTTGGGGTCCCTGGCGGCCTATATCCGGGCGTCTCCCATTCACATTTTATGTTATCTTGATGATATTTTGATTCATGGGAACTCCCTAGAGAAAGTGAAAACAGACCTTTCTGTCACCATGTCAGTCCTTCAGGACCATGGTTTTTCCATCAACTTTGAAAAAAGTCACCTCCAACCTTCCACATCCATTTCTCACCTGGGTTCCATTATCAATTCAGAATCTTCCCAGGTTTTTCTCTCTCCCGAGAGAAAACTCAGTATAGGGGAGTTAATTTCTAACATTTTATCTAATTCTTCAGTATCCATAGTCACTCTGTCTTCCCTTTTGGGGAAGATGGTGTCATGCATAGGCATCATTCCCTGGGCTCGCCTTCATGCTAGGGAACTCCAGTGGCTCCTATTACCCTTTCAGAGATCGGGGCACAGCAACTCAAATCGGTGCATTGTCATCCCACCAAGTGTTCGCAGATCCTTCAAGTGGTGGAAGTCTCCGGCCATGGACAAAGGATCCCCGTTCAGATGCCCGGATCAATTTGTCATCACCACAGATGCCAGTCTATCGGGATGGGGCGCCCACGCCCAGGGGATGATAGCCCAGGGCACGTGGTCCCCGGAGGAAGCTTCCAGGCCAATCAATTGGCTAGAGTTAAGAGCCGTTTCCCTGGCTCTGAAGCATTTCTCTCCTCGCATTCCCAACCGGCACGTTCTCATTCTCACCGACAACATTGCCACAAAAAGCCATATCTGCAGACAGGGGGGCACGAGATCCAAAGCTCTCATGAGGGAGGCCCTCAAGTTAGGCCTTTGGGCGGAAAAACATCTTCGGTCGCTCCTAGCCGATCACATCTCGGGGAGCCTCAACGTCCAGGCGGACTGGCTATCTCGAGCAACGATAGACCCAGGAGAGTGGAACCTCCATCAGGACCTGTTCCATCAAATCACCCTCAGATTCGGCCTACCAATCCTGGATCTCTTCGCGACCAATGCGAACGCCCAACTCCCTCGCTTCTATTCCAGATTTCCATCCCCGGGAGCGGAAGCAATCAATGCCCTCCGGAGTCCATGGCCTCCAGGCCTACTCTACGCATTTCCTCCAATTCCAATCCTCCCGGACGTGATTCACAAGGTCCTCACCGAGAGGGCCCGAGTAATCCTAATCGCCCCTCACTGGCCCCGCCGGCCCTGGTTCGCGGATCTCCAACAGCTGTCCGTCCAGGACCCTTGGCGACTCCCCGTTTCGGGGGATATGCTGCGGCAGGGGGCCTCTTTCCATCCAGACCCGGAGTGGTTCCACCTCACCGCCTGGCTGTTATCAGGAGAGATTTAGAACTGCGTGGTCATGACCCCGATTCAGTGGAGGTCATTTTAAAGGCCAGAAGGGGTTCGACCAATCGAATCTACGACCACACGTGGTCCAAGTTTCACCAGTGGTGTCTACAGGAAGGTCTCTCCCCTCTGTGCATCCCCATACACAGAATAATTTCCTTCCTTCTGCAAGGCTTCCATAAAGGACTTTCCACCAGCACCCTCCGGCGTCATCTGGCAGCCATTTCATCTGTCCTAGGGGGTCCCCGCAGACAGCCTCTCCGATCCTTCCCTGAAGTTCAGGAATTCCTCAAGGGCATAGCCAACCTCAGACCTTCCAAGGTCCACAGGTACCCATCCTGGGATTTGCCACGGGTTCTCCATTCCCTCACGCAGGCACCATACGAACCCCTAAAATCGGCGTCCCTCAGGTACCTATCCTTTAAGGTAGCATTCCTGGTGGCTATTACCTCTGCCCGACGCATTTCGGAGCTGGCTGCCCTCTCAATCAGGCAGGAACTTTGTCAATTCCATCAGGACAAGGTAGTCTTGCGACTGGACCCCACCTTCTTACCCAAGGTCAGTTCCATGTTCCACAGATCTCAGGATATTGTCCTACCTTCCTTCTGCCTCCAACGAGACCATCCCTTGGCAATTAGATGGCACACCCTGGATCTCACCAGAGCGCTGAGAATCTATATCCAACGCACAGGACCCTTTCGGAGGTCAGAAGCACTTTTTGTAGCCTATCATCCCAGAGTCATGGGGGCCAAAGTGTCTTCAACAGTAATAGGCCGTTGGATCAGAGGGACTATATCTAAGGCCTATGAGTCGGCCTCCCTCTCAGTTCCAAGGAACATCACAGCGCATTCCACCAGGAGCGCAGCCACCTCGGCCGCTTGGGCGACTCAAGCCCCGTTGGAGGAGGTCTGCAAAGCAGCCACTTGGGCCTCGCCAAATTCCTTCATCAGGCACTACAAGATTGATTCTTACGCTTCAGCGGACGCTGCCTTCGGCAGAAGGGTACTCCAATCCGTTATCTCACACGATAGCAATCTAATCCCACCCTAGGGACCATCTATTGGGTATGTCCCATGTGACTGCTGGACCCGCTCCTTCAGTACGGAGAATAGGCGTTGATTGCTTACCTGAACGCCTCTTCTCGTACGGTGAGCGGGTACAGCAGTCACTTCCCGCCCTTGTATGTGTCTTCTTCACCTTTCTATAATCCTTTTTCCTCTAACAATGAGAGTTGAACACTACAGAGCTTCACAACTGAGCCTAGTCTATGGATTCGCGAATTCTGGGGAAGGGGCGGATCCGGCAAGCTTTTTTAATACTAGGCTCAGTTCCACCGGATTGGACATGAGCAACCCATGTGACTGCTGTACCCGCTCACCGTACGAGAAGAGGCGTTCAGGTAAGCAATCAACGCCTATTCTATTCTTAAAAACAACATTAAAAACAACACATACAAAAACAACCTAACATAACCAAACATCATATCGAATTTATTTTGCAGCCTTCTGCATCAGTGCACATACTTTGTTTTTATAACTCTTACTCTTTAACTCATATTGTTCCTATATTTCCTAAATCCTACATATAATTTATTCCTAATGTCTAACAGCTTGCCTAGCTTTGCCACCTATTACCTGATTTCCTTCTTTCTATCTATCTATCTATCTATCTATCTATCTATCTATCTATCTATCTATCGCTGGGATTCATATGGCAGAAGGTGGTCTCAGAGGTATTCTGGTCCCATGCCATGTAGGGCTTTATAGGTCATAATCAACACTTTGTATTGAGTCTGGAAACCGATTAGCAGCCAATGCAGACCGTGGAGTGGTATTCATATATGATTATAAGTATTCATATATGTTTTGATTCACTATTACAATCATCACCATCATTATTAATTAATTAATTAATTAATTAATTAATTAGGTTTGTTTGCCGCCCCTCTCCGAAGACTCGGAGCGGCTCACAACATGCAATATACAGAGTACAAATCCAATATTAAAAACAGTATTTAAAACCCTTATAATAAAAAACAAATCATACAACCCACATAAACCATACATAAATCATAATAGCTGATGGTTATATTACTTTGCCTGAGGAAGTGGACAAGGCCATTGGAGCTGTGAGTTCCACCTGTTTACTGAATCTGTGTCCCTCTTGGTTGGTTTCGGCCAGCCGAGAGGTGACACAGAACTGGGTCCAGGAGATTGTCAACGCTTCCTTGGGGAGGGGGTCCTTCCCATCTCCTTATTGTGCGCTCCCTCCTCAGGAAGCCTGCCCTGGACCCAGCCGTGCTTAATAACTACCGCCCAGTCTCCAACCTTCCCTTTATGGGGAAGGTTGTTGAGAAGGTGGTGGCACTCCAACTCCAGCGATCCTTGGAAGAAGCCGATTATCTAGGCCCTCAACAGTCAGGATTCAGGCCCAGCTACAGCACGGAAACTGCTTTCGTCACACTGATGGATGATCTCCGGCAGGCCCGGGACAGGGGTTTGTCCTCTGTCCTGGTGCTTCTTGACCTCTCAGCAGCTTTTGAGGGCTGGGAGTGGGAGGCACTGTTCTTCAGTGGTTCTCCTCCTACCTTTCCGGTCGGTTGCAGTCGGTGTTAATGGGGGGTCAGAGGTCAACCTCTAGGCCTCTCCCTTGTGGGGTGCCTCAGGGGTTGGTCCACTTCCCCCTGCTATTTAATATCTACATGAAACCGATCATCCAAGGGCATGGGGTGAGGTACCATCAGTATGCTGATGATACCCAGTTATACATCTCCACCCCATGTCCAGTCAACGAAGCAGTGGAAGTGATGTGCCGGTGCCTGGAGGCTGTTGGGGTTGGATGGGTATCAACAAGCTCAAGCTCAACCCTGACAAGACGGAGTGGCTGTGAGTTTTGCCTCCCAAGGACAATTCCATCTGTCTGTCCATTACCCTGGGGGGAAATTATTGACCCACTCAGAGAGGGTTCGCAACTTGGGCATCCTCCTCAATCCACAGCTAACATTGGAACACCATCTTTCAGCTGTGGCGAGGAGGGTGTTTGCCCATGTTCGCCGGGTGCACCAGTTGTGGCCCTATTTGGACAGGGAGCACTGTTCCCCATAAGCTGCGCCCGTGAGCAGGCGGGCACCCCCAAATACCCCCATGTGCGCCCTTTTCCACGGGTGTGCGCTCCCCATCCCCCTGCCAGCCCGCAAGGGGGGGGGCGGGGAGGCCCCGGCAGTAAAAGGAAAGGGAGCCGCGGCCGCCCCTGCCTCCACACCGTGCCTCCGGCCCCCTCGCGCCCCTGGCCTCTTGGCCCTGCCCCCTGCCCGCCCAATCCACCCCCTCTCCTCCTCCTCCTCCTCCTGCGCTCCCAGCCAGAGGGCTGCGAAAGAGAGTTTTCTCCGCGCGGTTCGGGAATGTCCGCCCCACCCCTCTCGCAGCCCCTTCACTGGGAGTGCTTTCCTCCTGAGCTTTCAGCAAGGGGGCTTCAGTAGAGGCAGAGCAGGCATTCCTGAAGAACTCGGAGAAAGCGCTCTCGCAGCCCCCTCGCTGAAAGAGAGAGAGGGAGAGGGAGAGAAAGAGAGAGAAATGACTCTTGATTTAAAGCATATGGTAAAAAACACCCAAATAATAACAAAGAAAAAAAACCCCAGCCGATTGTTTGTGTGTGTGTGTGTGTGAACTCTTGAATCATTTCCAATAGTTCACTTGTTATTGGAAATGGTTCAAGAGTTCACACACACACACACACACACACACACACAAGGGGGGAGGAGACAGGGATGGAAAAAGAGGAGAAGATAGTAATATTAGTAATAGATTTTGGTCTTGTTTTATTATTAATTTCTTTTAATAAAAAAGAAGGGAATTTTTTTCTTGTTTGTTGGTTTGTTTGTTTGTTTACTTACTTACTTACTTACTTACTTACTTACTTACTTACTTACTTACTTACTTACTTACTTATTTATTTATACTTCTATGCCGGCCAGTCCCAAAGGGACTGCCGCTCAGACACTATACTTTTCCGCCCACACCGAAAAAAAATTAGAGGGAACATTGACAGGGAGTCATTGCTCACAGTCACTCATGCCCTCATCACCTCGAGGTTCGATTACTGCAACGCTCTCTACATGGGGCTACCTTTGAAAACGGTTCAGAAACTTCAGGTCATGCAGAATGCGGCCGCGAGAGCTATCGTGGGGCTTCTCAGATTCGCCCATGTTTCTCCAATACTCCGTGGTCTGCATTGGTTGCCGATCAGTTTCCGGTCACAATTCAAAGTGTTGGTAATGACCTTTAAAGCCCTACATGGCATTGGACCAGAATACCTCAGAAACCGCCTTCTACTGCACGAATCCCAGCGGCCGATAAGGTCCCACAGAGTTGGCCTTCTCCGGGTCCCGTTGACTAAACAATGTTGTTTGGCGGGCCTTAGGGGAAGAGCCTTCTCTGTGGTCCCCGGCTCTCTGGAATCAACTCCCTCCAGAGATTAGAACTTCCCCCACCCACCTTGTCTTTCGCAAATTACTTAAGACCCACCTGTATCGCCAGGCATGGGGGAACTGAGACACATCCCCCAGGCTTTTATATTTCATGTTTGGTATGTGTGTGCTGCATGGTTTTAAATGATGGGGTTTTATATGTTCTTAATATTAGATTTGTTTCATTGTAATATTGTTTTATTGTTGTTGTGAGCCACCCCGATAAAACCACACAACAGATTCAAACTTAATATTAATCGCTCCAAACTTGACTAAAAAATACGACTTTAGCAATCGAGTTTTTGAAGCATGAAACTCATTACCGGACTCTGTAGTGTCAACCCCTAACCCCCAACATTTTTCCCTTAGACTATCCACGATTGACCTCTCCAGATTCCTAAGAGGGGCATACATAAGCGCACCAGAGTGCCTTCCGTCCCCTGTCCTATAGTCTCTCCTATATCTCCTATATCTCCTCTACTATATCCTCTATTAGCTTCATTGTGTATTATTGTGTATTGGACAAAATAAATAAATAAAATAAAAAGTAGAAAGAAATTGTCTGGCTTGCTGAGAAGACAGAGCAAAAATTTTATTCATTCGTTTGTTTGTTTGTTGATTGACTGATTTTTTTCTTCTTTGTAGGTATTTCGCTTCTCATCCAAGAAGCTTCTTCAGCTCTGACTGGATGGTGAGGAATGGAAGGGTTTATTACTCCTTGCAGACAGCTGGTTGTTTGCATTCTTTTAGTAAGTCTTTAAGGCCACCTGGTGGTTTATCTGTCTCCTCAGGTTCACCTGGGTGGCGCAAATGGCAGTGGGACCTTCTTGGAGCTTTTGAAAGGACTGTATTGTAGATTGGAGATAGAGCATGTGATATTTTCCCCCCTCAGTTCCATTCCCCACCATACAGCTGGAGCTGAGGAGGCTTATTGGATGAGAAGTGAAACATCTTCATAGAAGAAAAATCAGAAAGTCCCAGGTGCCTCCTGGAAAAAAGTACTTTTGAGACAACCATGACCTGGATGATGGAGAGTCTCCCTAGACATTCAACCTTTTACCTCACTTCTGATTATTTTTTCCGAATATAAGACGCACCTAGATTTTAGAGGTGGAAAACAAGGAAAAAAGTATTTTTTACAACCATGTACACTTTTTAAAAACTTCAAACATGACAGCTTTAAGACTTGTGGACTTCAACTCCCACAATTCCTCCTCCAGTCATGCTAGATGAGGTAATTAGAAGGCAAAAACATCCCCATTTTTGCAAGAAAATGGGCCGGTTTTCTCTTAAAAATGGGGTGGACACAGGGTCTGTGAAACCTGCAGGGAGCTCCTGGGTGCTTGGGGATGGCAAAAATGGCTCTGTTTTTTTGCGAAAAATGGGCCATTTGGGGGGCATTTTTTTCCACAAAAGACGGGGCTATTTTTGCCATTCCCCCAGCACCCAGGAGCTCTCTGCAGGCTTCCCAGACCCTCTGTCCAAAAATGGGGCATGAGGTCAGGGCTTCAGGACAGCAAAAAATTGATTTATTCGGTGTATAAGACATTTCCACCCTCTCTTGTCGGGGAAAAAGTTACGTCTTATACTCCAAAAAATACAGTAGTTTAACTCCTCTGGTTAAATCAGGTAATAATAAACATAAACACAGTGACATCTTGTATTGCAATCCATATTCAGAATGAGTGCAGTAGAAGCAAGCGTTGGAAAGTGGATGCTAACTTGTTAAAATGTGAGGGGGGGGAGCACTGTTGTTGTTGTTAAAGTGTGAATCTTTGCTTGGCCTCCTTGTAAGAAATATATTTCAGCCATCGCTTTGTTTTCCGCACAAGGAATAAAATGGTTTAAATCCACTGCGAGCAGCTCTACGGATATTTCATTTTGTCAAAGTATCTCTAGGTATGCCTTCATCTTAATAATATTCCTCCTGCAGCAATCGTCGTGTTCCTTAAGTTCACCTTCCAATTTTGTTAAATCAAATCTGTCCATTCTTGTCTTTGCCTATCTTCCTTTCGCTTCCTTTCGTAATCTTTCATGGTTAGGGAACTGCTCTTTTTTTATTTCTCTCTCTCTCTCTCTGAAGACTGGGCTCCATTCAACCGGGGAAATCTCTTCCCCAGGGACTGTCTCATATGCTCCCTTTAATTGAGCTAATTGGCAGCGAGTATAACACATTTCTTAATTTAACAACACAGTGATTACAAACCTGATGTATCAGACAATCCTGATATCTTCTCTCTCCTACATGTGTTGTCTCTTCTATTCTTTAAAAAAAGAAAAAAAGAAAAACAAAATGCCAAGTTTTCATCTCAAGAAGCAGAGATAAAGCAGATAGATTGGGTTTTGTTTTTTGTTTTTTGTTTTATTTTTTTGGGGAGGGGGTTATAATTTTTTTTAAAAAAATTCTCCACCATACAATAAAACATACATAGATAAAAAAAGAGTAACAATATATAACATTTCCTTCTCAAATAAAACATTTTAAGGAGCACCATAAGTTTCATTTTCCATTTAAAAAGTTTCATCCACATTTCTCCATTATTTAAACTAATTAGACATAAAAACATTAATCTATAGAAATCAGAAACAAATCATTCAATATTTATCTGTCTATACATATAAAGTTTCCTTATCTACTAACACCATAAAATTCCCTAGCTCCAACATTTGAAGTATGTAGCAAAACACATTAGTCTTTATCTAATTAAATATGTTAAATCTGTGTTGTATTGTTATCTAGTGCTACTACCATTCCCCCCCCTTTTTTTTCGTCATCTGGGTCTTTACTCCCCTAATCTCTAATTCTCATATATCACTTCAAGATGGCTTGTTGTTACAGGAGCATGCTCAGCAGAGGTACTATCCGGTTTGGGCAAATTGACAGTGGTTTATGCGGGAGGCCCCACCCACCCACTTGGATGGAATGATATCCATTTACTAAGGCTTTTGAGGCTCTGCACATTTGCGAACCAGTAGGGAAGGTAAGTGACTACCAACCCTGATGCTCAGGATGGGGAAGAAAAGGAGTAGTGGGGAGTCTAACAAGGCAAGATGGCAGCTGAACCTATGTGATAATCATTGTGTATTTACTTTTAAAATGGAATTTGTTGGATTTCATTAACAAGATACAGTGATACCTCTATCTACAAACACCTCTACTTACAAACCTTTCTAGATAAGAACCGGGTGTTCAAGATTCTTTTGCCTCTTCTCGAACCATTTTCCACTTACAAACCCGAGCCTCCGAAACTGTAACCGGAAAAGGCGGGGAGAAGCCTCCATGGGGCCTCTCTAGGAATCTCCTGGGAGGAAACAGGGCCTCCCTGTGGTTTCCCCAATTGCAATCATTATTTGCTTTTACATTGATTCCTGTGGGAAAAATTGCTTCTTCTTACAAACTTTTCTACTTAAGAACCTGGACACGGAATGAATTAAGTTCATAAGTAGAGGTACCACTGTACATGTATTAGAAAAAGACACAAAAGAAAATAAGAAAGGACAGGGAACCCAAGAAAGAAAATATAGGTAATCTTTGACTAACAACAATTCATTTAGTACAATTGAATGGAAGCTTTGGATTCCCATGGTTCAAGGGTGAGTTCCATTTACCTTCCATACTGGTTCCCATCACAACAGAAGCACAAATTTTGCATCACATAACGTCAGGGAAATAACCCTCTGGGCATGCGCAGAACCCTCTGCACATGGGTAGAGGGCCTTTTTTCCAGCTGCCTTCAAGAAGCATTGCCTGGAGGATCGGTTCAGGATCGTGGTCAGCCAGCCATCGCTACCAGTTTGGCGTGTGGGTGAAAATTCCCACCACCGGTTCAGGCGAACTGGTCCAAATCGGCAGCAATCCACCGCTGCCGTGGTTGGTTGTTCCAGTTTCCATAGATCATTTCCCAGGGATGTAATACAGCAAATTAAAGCAATGTTTCAATAGGCAAAGGTAAGGACAATGAAAAAAATGTACCAACACTCAACATGTCACTTAGAGAAGGTTTAGATCACACATTACTGTTCCACCTTAGCAGCCCACCTCTGGGGTAGGGCCAGTCAGAAATAGTATTTACCAGTTCTAAAAACTATTTAAAATTTCTGCTACTGGTTCTCCAGAACTGGTCAGAATCTGCTGAAAGCAAACCTCTGCTTCCATCCCTGTTATTCCAGGTTATTCTACATCACAAAAGGTTTCCAGTGTTTTATACAATATAGAGGCCGGTCATTTGTTCAGAAGGTTATAGAATTGCCTGTTTGAGCAGATGTTTGCACTGGAAGACTTCCAAGACCCTGTTATTTTGTATTCTGTAGTTATGAAACAGAGATCTTTCAATATTCATCATTCTTTTAAGATAACTCTTCAGAAAACAGGGCCACCTTTATGCTGAGATGATTTTTTTGTTGTTGTTACTCGCAAAGTCATGTCTGACCCATTGCGACCACATGGACAATATTCCTCCAGGCCTTTCTGTCCTCTACCATCCTCCAGAGTCTATACAGTATAAGCTCATGTTGACTGCTTCAGTGACTCCAGCCAGCCACCTCGTTCTCTGTTGTCCCCTTCTTCTTTTGCCCTCAATCATTCCCAGCATTAGGCTCTTCTCCAGTGAGTCCTTACTTCTCATTAGATGGCCAAAGTATTTGAGTTTCATCTTCAGGATCTGGTCTTCTAAAGAGCAGTCAGGGTTGATCTCCTCTAGCACTGACCGGCTGGATCACCTTGCAGTCCCAGGGACTCACAGGATCCTTCTCCAGCACCAGAGTTCAAAGGCCTCAATTCTTTGGTGCTCAGCCTTCCTTATGGTCAAACTTTCACAGCCATACATTGCAATTGGGAAACCATAGTTTTGACTATATGCACTTTTGTTGGCAGAGTGATGTCTCTGCTTTTTGGTATGCTGTCTAGATTTGCCATAGTTTTCTTCCCCAAGTGTCTTTTAATTTCTTGGCCGCAGTCCCCATCTGTGGTGATCTTGAAGCCCCGGGAAATAAAATCTGTCACTACCTCCATTTCCTTCCTATCTATTTGCCAGGAATTGAGAGGGCTGAATGCCACGATTTCAGTTTTCTTAACCTTGAGTTTCAAGCCAACCTTTGCCCGCATCAAGAGCTCTTTAATTCCTCTTCACTTTCTGACATTAAAGTGGTATCATCTGCCTATCTGAGGTTGTTGATATTTCTTTCTAAAGGCACTCATTAAATCCCCTTGCAGTACACACACATAGTACACACATACACATCTGCAGTTAGACAGACACACACACGTGTGTGTATGTGTGTGTGTGTTTGGGTATAACATATTTTTTGCTGATAATGAAAATGAACGGAGACTAGTATAGATCTATTTCAAGCTATTTAGCTCTCATCAGCTAGCCATTCCCTTCCTGGGATTTGGACCTGACAAGCAACAGCGAATTAGCCTACGGGATTTTCCTGTTTTTAATTTCAGCCTCTCCACGTTGTCTTGCAAACCAGAGACCAATGTCAGAAATCCTCCTCCTTATTTTCCCTTCCCCTTCCCGTGGCTATCTTGACGGAGAATAATTTCCCATCTCCTTTTTCATATGCACTCCCTTCCTGGTATTCATGTCTGAAAATGGAGCCAACATGTCCCCAAGGGAAGGTTTATTGCAGTGAAGCTGCCACAATGTACTGAAAATGTCAAGCCTTAATGACAAGGAAACCGTTCACTTGAAAGATTCTGATTGTCTGCTATGCAGGGCTTAAATTACAGGAATTCAACCCTCCAGCAAAGAGATTCTTAAAATCCCTCGATCTGTGATCACTCACACAGAGCTTCAAACCAACACAGAGAAGTAACTCCATTCCAGTTCATCAAGCTTCAAAATGTTGCAGGGGAGGGGATGAGAGGCAGGTCTGATTAAAAGAAAAAAGAACAAAAGAAAGAAATAAAAATTCCCGGAAATGATTTTAACAACATAAGCAGTCCTTATTTCAACCATGTCTCCATCTCAGTGTGAACATCACCCCTGATTTGTTCTTCGGAGAGATTGCGCTGGGATGCCTATAAAAGTGGCTAGAATATCTATCCGTCCTTTGTGTTTGCAAGTCTTTTTTTCCCTGGCTCCTCGGAGTTTAAATCACTGAACTGGCAAAAAGACAACCCCGCTTCTCCTTTGAAAAGCACAGCGAGTGTCAGGGCATTGAAATTTCTCCACGTTTCTTCCTGAGTTGTCTTCATTCAACTTGATGAAAGGGAATTAATTGAATTAGTAACCAGGTGGCCAAGAGACATGGGTGTAAATTCCCTGCCTTTTCAGCTTTACTTCTGGAAGTGGTGCCTGCTTCTTCACTGGACATTTTTAAGGAAGAGAGAAATTTATTCAGAAAAGGATAGAATCTGTTGCTTAAGTAGGAGGTTGGACTAGAAGACCTCCAAGTTCCCTTCCAATCCTATTATTCTATGATTCTTCTATTATTGTGTAACAATAGAATAACATTATTCTATTATTCTAATATTATATAATAATATTAATATTACTAATATATAACACAAATATATATGTTATTGTTCTATTATTCCAATATTATATAATAATATTAATATTGTTAATATATAACACATACTTGTTATTGTTATTGTTTGTTGTTGTTGTTATCATCATCATCATCATCATCATCATTATTATTATTATTATTGTTATTATTATTATTATATTCACAAAAAAAGTAATACACAGCAAACGGGATTCATATGCTGGATTTCATATCACAAATGCCCGGCCAATGGTTTTTTAACCGTCGGCCGAAATTGCCTCAGGGGCGGGGGCGACGGTGATTCAGCTCTTTCGAGCTGCGAACTTCCAGGTTCTTTGGAACCCGGAAGTTCGGCTTCTGGCAGCGCGCCAATGAGAGCGCGCTGCCGGTTTGCTTAGGCGGGTCCAAAGATCGCCCTATTTAAGGGCAATCTGGTTTGGACCCGGCATTAAAAGTTTTAAAGCGAACAGCCTGCTTTTTTGGAGCAGGCTGTTCCAGGGCGGCGAAAGCGACCAGCGGCTGCAGATCGCTTCTTTGGCGGCAGGAACGGGGCCTACCGAGGCCTCGTCAGGCTTGTCGGGTCAGGGGCTTACGGGCCTCTGACTCTCTTCTTTACATTTATTTTATTTCTTTTTTCCCAACGGAGAGTAGGACAGCCTACTCTCCAGGGGGGTGGGGGTAGCTCACGGCGGGGCCCGGAGGCCTCGCCCGGTAGGCAGTCTTACCGAATCAGAGGCCTCTGGCCTCTGATTCTTTAGCTTGCATTTTTGCTAATTTTCCTAGGTTAATTCCTTTGATATTGATCTGTAAAGGTTTTTTGTGCCTGGGTAAAGGGTTTTGGGGTAGGCCCCTTCCCCCCGGGGGGGGGAAAGCTAACCCACTCACCCCCACTTCGAACCCTCCCCCCAACCCCCCCCTTTTTTCTTCCCCCCCTCTATTGGGGGGCTTTTGGCAGGGGGCTGGTAGGGTGTTAAGGGGAAGATAGCTCCCCCTTTTTGCTTTGAGGGCATAGGGGTTTGGGCATTGTGAGACTGGGTGGGCCTTGTTCCAGGGTGGGGGGATTAGGTAGTGTGACCTAGTGGTTCACTACGGTCCCAAGGGCACCCATTTGTGTGCACACCTGGGTATAGGCTTTTGGGCTTCCCTGTTAGGGGGTCTGCCTGGGGTTTTAGGACCTCAGGACCTCCCATCCGGGTGGCTGAGGGTGAGTAGGCCCAATCTTGGGCTTACTATTTTAAGTTGCTTTGGGTTTTGGGTTGGCCTGCTTAGCATGGGCCCCAGGAAGCGTGTAGCTCCTCAGGCCCCGCAGGGCCCTCGCCCTCGGAGGGATAGGGCCCCCTCCATACGGGCTAGGGAGGCGGGGGCGATAGTTCCAACCCCCCGGGTGCAAACCCCTCCTGCCACCCGGGCCCCGCAAGGCCCGGAACCTGTTATCTCGGCTCAATCATTTTCTGCTCTTTTAGATCACCTGGACTGCATGGACGCCCGCTGGGAAGCCGCCTTCGGGGCACGCAGTGGATCCAGGCCCTCAGCGGCATTGGGAGCCCCTCCTGTCGCCGGGCATGCACAAGAAGCTCCGGACCAGAGCGACCCTGCGGCACGGGATGCCATTTCTGCGGCCGGGGCCCTCGGGGCCTCATTGCATGGCGGGGGTGAGTCTCTTTCCATCGCACCCACACCGGTTGTACAGGGGTTACCCACCTTAACACCCCCGGCAGGACCAGCCGGCCTGGGCCCTCCTTTGGGGTCCAGCACGCCCATGGTATGCTCCCAGGTTTGGGGTGCGACCGCACAGCCGGCTTTGGTTCCAGCCGGGGCGCCAGTGGTGAGCACGGGGTCTTTGCTTGGCACGACTGGGGTGGCAGGGACCCAAGTAGCTCCCGCGGGGGTGGGTGGATCAGTGGCGGTGCCGGGATTGGCCACCCTCACGGCGGCCTTTTCTTCTGCGGGGTCGGCCAGTAGCAGCGTGGCCACCTCGACCGACCCCATGGCGGATGCCATGGGGGCGGTGCCTATGGGCCTTCCCTCAACTCCTTTAGGGTACCATTTGCACCCCTCGATTAGAGATAAGATTTGGAGGGGTGAATATATTGACCTCTATACCCTATTAAATAGGGAGGTTCCCAAGAAGGAGAGGGACGAGGAGGCCCGGACCGATCGGGCCAAAAAGGTCAAGGTACCTAGGTGTTTCAGGTCTTGGCTTTACGCCTTTCTGACCTATGCTACCATTATCATACAGAAGGAGCAGGGTAGGGCCACAGCGCTACTTAAGTACATTGACCTCATCGCCATGGCGCACTTCGAGGTCAAGGGGGATGCCTGGCAGAACTACGACGAGGCATTCCGGATGAGGGTGGCGTATGACCCTTCTCTGCCCTGGAATCGGGAGGTGCCCGATCTATGGTTTCAGGTGACGCGTAAGAGCGGGTCGGGTCAAAGGACCGATAGTGGTCATTTAATGGAGGAGGAGCCGGCTGCACCCCGCACGGTTGCGGGGCAGGGTGTTCGAACCACCCAGCTTTGTTTTGAGTACAGCGCCAATGGCTCTTGCGCTCGCTCCTCCTGTAAGTTCCGACACGCCTGCGGTAAGTGCGGGGGTTCCCACGCCACCGACACGTGCCCACATCCCGGTAAAAACAGGAACAACAGGGACAAAAACAAGCCTGCCGTTCCTGCGACACAAGGGCCCCAGTCCAGTCAGGCTTGAGCGCTTGGCTGAACTCTTGCAAGGATATCGCCCGCCCGAGAGGGCGGCTGCTATCCTGCAAGGCTTTAGTGAAGGCTTTAGGATTCCGTATCAGGGTCCCTGTAGGGCTTTTATGTCAAAGAATTTGAGGTCACTTCAAGGTAATGAGGATTTAGTTAGGATTAAGATTAAGAAAGAGGTAGACGAAGGGAGGGTCCTGGGCCCTTTTCCCTCCCCACCCGTCCCGAATTTGAGGGTATCCCCCCTTGGGGTGGTACCCAAGAAAGCCCAAGGTGAATACCGACTGATTCACCACCTTTCCTTCCCCCGGGGGGAGTCGGTGAACGACTTCATACCGGAGGACCTGTGTTCAGTCCGCTACGCCTCGTTTGACGCGGCAGTAGCTATGGTCCGGGCTTGCGGGGTCGGGGCGCTTATGGGCAAGAGCGACATTAAGTCTGCTTTTAGGCTCCTGACGATTTCAATCTCCTGGGTTTCTGCTTTGAGGGAAGTTTTTACCTGGATCGGACTCTCCCCATGGGATGTTCGATTTCATGTGCTCTCTTTGAGAGCTTTAGCACTTTCCTCGAGTGGGCACTCAGGAGTCGAACTGGATCCAGGTCGGTCATCCACTACTTAGATGACTTCCTGGTGGCAGGCCCGGCGGGCACGCCTCAATGCCAAGCCCTAATGGCGGCATTTGAGGGGCTATGTGCTTACTTAGGGGTGCCCCTAGCGCCAGAGAAAATGGAAGGGCCATCCTTTCGGATGTCCTTCTTAGGTATAGAGCTAGACTCCTCCACGCAGTCTTGCAGACTGCCAGAGGACAAGCTGTTGAAGATACGGCTCAAACTGGAGGAGGTGTCCAGCCTTAAGAAGGTAACCCTCAAGCAACTCCAGGAGCTCACAGGGCTGCTTAACTTCGCATGCCGGGTAATTGCTCCCGGCAGAGCGTTTTTACGCAGACTGTATGCTTCCATGCACGGTTTGAGCTCGCCCCATCACCATGTGCGGCTCAGTGTTGGGGCCAGAGAAGACTTGCAGGTATGGCAGACTTTCCTGGCCCGCTTTAATTGGATTTCCTTTTGGCGGCAAGATTTGCTTCTCCAAGCAGACTTGCAATTACACTCCGACGCCTCAGGTTCCCTTGGCTTCGGGGTGATGCTAGGAGGTAAGTGGTGCCACTCAACATGGCCGGCCGAGTGGGCAGTGGCCGGTATTGGTAGGGTTCTCACATTTCTAGAATTTTTTCCCTTAGTGGTGGCAGTTGAACTGTGGGGAGGTCAGCTCGCCAATTGGGTGGTTCATTTCTGGTGTGACAACTTGGCGGTTGTCCACATGGTAAATTCTTTGTCCTCAAAGAATGAGAGAGTAATGCACCTGGTCCGTTTTTTCATCAGTAGAGCTTTGGCTCTGAACGCACTGTTTTTGGCACGCCATGTGCCGGGGTTAGAGAACGGTGCGGCTGACGCTTTATCCCGTGGACAGCTTGCCAGGTTCCGGGCATTGGCGCCCTGGGCACAGAGCACACCAGAACAGATACCAGGACACTTATGGAGCCTGGCGGGGCTGCAGAACCATGGAGGCAAGAGGCAAATCGGGCCATTGGGCTGTCGATAGCCCCAAGCACCCAGGCTGCGTACCTCAGGTCAGGTAAGGAATTTTCGGAGTTCAGGGTTAGCAAGGGCTACAGACAGATTTGGCCCATACCGGTCGACCAGTTGTTGGAGCACTGCGTGCTGTTACACCAACGTGGTCTGAACGTGAAAACTATTAGGGGCAAGTTGGCAGGTCTGGCGTTCATCACCAAAGCTCAAGGGTTCCCTGACACGTGTAGTGACTTTCGGGTTAGGAGAATGTTAGAAGGGTGGTCCTGGGAACGGCCGCCACCAGCTGCTGACGCCCGGCAGCCCTTATCCATATCACTGCTGTCGGCCTTAAGCTACACGTGGTCCAGGCTGTGCACTTCACATTATGAAGCCTGCCTTTTCCACGTGACAGCGACTACACTCTTTTTAGGGGCTTTTCGGTGAGCGAAGTTCTGGCCAATTCTGTTCGGGACACTAGCATGCGCGCGCTCCAGTGGAGCGATGTGCAGCTACGACCTAGTGGGGTCTCCATACGCCTGCGACGGTCCAAGACGGACCAGCATGGTCGCAGTGTGGAGATTGCTTTAGCACCAACAACGGATGGTGCCGTTTGCCCGGTGGCGGCTTTGGCCGCCTTTCGCGCTTGTTGCAGGGAAACCCCAGAATATTTCTTTTGTCACTGTAATGGTGTCCCTTTGACTAAGTACCAATTCTGGGCTGTTACAACTAGAGCCCTTGAGCAAGTGGGCGCGGACCCCTCCAGGTTCGGCACACATTCGTTTCGCATAGGTGCGGCTACCGCAGCTGCCACTGCTGGTTTCGCGGATCGCCACATTATGGCCATTGGCCGTTGGAGGTCTGCAGCCTTTCGTTCGTATGTCAGGCCCCCCCGATAGGGACCCGGTTTTGGCCGTTTTAATTTTCTGTTTGTTGTTTCAGCTGTTGCTGGTTCCCGTCCCCGCAGTTTGGCTTATGGGCCACAGTTTCGTGTTTTGGGCTGGCTGTTTTGCTTCAAGGTGTCCTGTCGGATCGCAGCTTTCCCTGGGCTCGAAGATGGACGTCGTATGGATGGGGCGCAGGGGAATGCGCTGGGAGGGGCTTCGCCCCCTGTTTTTTGAGCGGTGTCGATCCGAGGGAGTCCCCGAGTTGTTGGTGATCCACCTCGGGGGCAACGATCTCGGTGTTTTGAGTGGCTTGTCGGTGAGCATCCAGGCTCGCGAAGACCTTCAGGCCATCGCAGCCGCGTATCCGGGCACACATATAGTGTGCTCTGAGATTCTACCCAGACTCGTCTGGTGGGATGCTGTTTCACCCAAAGCCGTTAACAAGGCCAGGTTGAGGGTCAACCAGGCCATTGGGAAGGTGGTTAGGGAGTTAGGGGTGTGTGTGGTGAAGCATCCCCTTATAAAATTTGGAACCCCCTGGCTCTACCGAGCCGACGGCGTTCACCTCTCAGAGGAGAGGAACGCCATTTTCCTGTCGGACCTGCAGAGGTGCCTCCAGGAATTGGTTTAGGAGGCTGGGTGGGGGTTGGGGGGGGCCAAGATTGAGATCTGACCCCCCCTCCGTGGCAGGTTTGGGGCGGAAATGGGCAATTAGAAGCAACTGCACATGCTCCTTTTGGGCATCCTTAAAGGGTGATGGACCGCCTCTCTCCAGGAACTAGAGGTTCGAGCAACGTCGGGGATTGGAGAGAGGATTGGAGAGAGGATGTCCATGGGAATCACCGGATCCAATGTCCCACTGGGATTGGAGGGTGAACTCCTCCCACACGACGAAGGGGCGTGGCTAGGATCCAGGTGAAGGTGGTACCTTCACCTGGTTCAGCAAGGAGTTATTGCCCAATGTTGCCAAGGAATTTTATGGTAGGAATTTCCGCCCCGTTAGTTTTGGCTCTGCAGGTCCTTAGTTTGTTTTGAATTAAATATTCAAATTTACGTATTCAAATTTGTTTAAAGTTATTTAAATATGTTAATTAATAAATGACTCTTAATTAATCCACAATCCATGTCTCAGCGTCTTTACTCCGCCTCCGGGGGCAATATCACAAGTCTAACACTTCCCAAGTGTCTAGGATTGTGTGATGTATTTTCGTATAATGCATGCAGATCCAAGCATGGTAGCCTTTTGCAACTGACAGATCGTGATTGTGTCAATGTTTATTGTTTTTAAATGCTGGCTGAGGTTTTTTGGCACACTGGGACCACCTGTACTAGAGTCGTCGTAATTCAATTTTAAGATCTTGATATCGGCTAATTTTCTCTTGTTTTTCATCAATTTGATTGTCACCATCGATGATCCACATTTTTTTTATTTTCCACAATTGTGAGGTCTGGCGTATTGTGTTCCAAAACATTGTCAGTTTGAGTTGTTGTTGTTGTTATTATTATTTTTATTATTATAATATTATTATTATTATTATTATTATTATTATTATTATTATTATTACTATTATTACTATTATTACTATTATTATTATGAACCCACACTGCATTTCAGACAATCTCCTCACTATCAGACACAATTGCCATGTACACAGGCCTAGGCAGTAATGAGCAGCCAAAAGTTTTACTGCCACACTGTGGGTGTGACTTATTTTGTGGGTGTGGCTTAATGGTCATGTGACTGGGTGGGAGTGGCTTGACAGCCATGTGACCAGCTGGAAGTAGTTTGAATGATCATTATTGTTCAAGTGAACTGTTAAGTCCTCGACTTACAACCTCAAAATTGTCGCTCGCTGTGGTGACAATTTACCTCACGTTTCCCGCGCTCTCCTTCCTGGGTCTCCCCCCGCCTCAGACTGGGTAGTTAGGCGAATGGGTGCTGCCAGAAGCATAAATGCTGCCAGCACCGTTTCCACCCATGCCTTCTGCTTGCACCTCAGGTGGGAGGTGGTCATGTGAGGCTAGAGGGGAGCCGGGCAGGAGAGAGGGAAGCTCGTTCGAGGCCAGGAAGGAGGAAAGAGGAAAAAAGCAAGGAGCTCAGGTGCAGCAGCAGGGGGAAAAAGGAGAGCCGAGCCGAGATCAATAATCCAGGAAGTGACAGCCGCTGATCAGCTGGAGCTGCGCACGCATCTTCATTTCTGCCGGTGGAACTGTGTTCCACCCCATCCTGCCTGCTGCCCACCCCTGGGCCTAGGGTACCAGCCCATACCCGTCTCTCAATCCTCGGGATCCTCCCTAATCATCCTTGTCACTCTTTGTACTCTTTCCAGAGTCTCAATATCTTTATATATACCGTATATACTTGAGGATAAGTCGAGATTTTCAGCACAAAAATATGCTGAAAAATCCAAGCTCGACTTATACTAGAGTCACTGACTTTCACTGACCTGTAAACTGCCATGCAACATTTCCCAAAGCTCTGCAGTTCCGATGTGGCAACAAGAGGGGGGTTTTTTCATTGCACAAAGAAAGGAGGCACTGAGAGAGCTGTCTGATTGGCAGCAGGCTGAACCAATCACAGCTCCTCTTCTACAGGAAGCACTGGGGGAAGGGGCAGGAGGGTTGAAGAGACTTTCAGAATGAAGAAGCAATGGCTTTCTCTTCTGATCAAGCCAGCAACAATACAGTGGTACCTCGGTACTCGACCACAATTCGTTCCAGAAGTGTGGTCGAGAACTGATTTGGTCGAGTACCGAATTTATTTATCCCATAGGAAATAATGGAAATGGATTTAATTGGTTCCCAGGCCCTGTTAACTCGCTGGGAACCAATTAAATCTATTTTCTTTATTTCCAATGGGATAAATAAATTCGCTACTCCAAGCTGCAGGAAAGGTGGGGGCTGCTGCAATCCCGGCAGCTTTGGGGGGCTCTTTTCCTCATTGCTTCCTTTTATTACCTGTAAGCAGCTTCAAAAACTTTCTCCTTCCCTGTGGCTGCAACAGCGGCAAATTCCCTTCCAGTAGCAAGAGCGCCGGGAATGTCACGTGATGAAGGGAAGCTGCTGGAGCCAAAGCAGCTTCCCTTCATTACGTGACGTTCCCGGCGCTCTTGCTACTGGAAGGGAAATCGCCGCTGTTGCAGCCACAGGGAACGAGAAAGTTTTGGAAGCTGCTTACAGGTAATAAAAGGAAGCAATGAGGAAAGGAGCCCCCAGAAGCTGCCAAGATTGCAGCAGCCCCCACCTTTCCTGCAGCTTGGAGCTCTTAGAGAGCTCCTCAGCCCCCTGAAGTTGCCGGGATTACATTTCGGATAATAAACAAAATTTTCTCTGGCTGTTCAGTATCTGAATTTTTGTTCAGATACCGAAGCAAATTTTTGCCGGAAATTTTGTTCGTTATCCCAAATGTACAAGAAAGGATGCGTTCGAGTACCGAGGTACCACTGTATTTTACAAGTAAATAAAATGTACAAGTAAAATGTAGGTTATCCATTTAAAATTGGTTAATTTCTAGTAACAGGTTATTTTGTAAGAAAATGTTCCTTCAAGTGGGGATAACTCTGTGTAATTAAACTTTTTCTTCCAACTATACTTATCATACCCAAGAGGATTGTTAATGCTGATTTGTTTAAAACAATACAAAGGTTAGGATAGTATGAATGTTGTCATTAATAATTTGTTCTACATAATTAATATTAATAGATTTGCCTTTTTTTAAGAGTATGGTTTCTCCTTATGAAGATAAATATCATGTAGAAGAAAGATTTTACAATTAATGATTGAGTAACCCCCAATTGTTATTTACTGATCTATTGACATAGTAATGATTTTAACTTATGAAATACGTTTTAAATGGAAAATCTGAATATTTATCATATGGAAGTTTGATTTAAGCAATTGTTTTGAAATAATATATGAAATCCTAATTATTAAGAAAATTATAATGATATTGTAATGAAGATTAAGATAACAGGTTTTAAGATTAAAATAACATTCCTAAAGATATTTTAAGAGGTTTTTGGAATTTAAAAAAAGAAAGATTTTGGAAGGGGAGGAAGAAAGATGCAAGAAATAAAAAACATTTTGGAAGGAAAAGTTACATAATAATAATAACAACAGAGTTGGAAGGGACCTTGGAGGTCTTCTAGTCCAAACCCTTGCTTAGGCAGGATAACCCTGCACTACTTCAGACAAATGGGTATCCAACATCTTCTTAAAAACTTCCAGTGTTGGAGCATTCACAACTTCTGGTGGCAGGCTGTTCCACAGATTCATTGTTCTAACTATCAGGAATTTTCTCCTTAGTTCTAAGTTGCTTCTCTCCTTGTTTAGTTTCCACCCATTGCTTCTTGTTCTACCCTCAAGTGCTTTGGAGAATAGGTTGACTCTCTCTTCTTTGTGGCAAACCCTGAGATATTGGAAGAATGTCTCCCATGGTTCCTTTTTTCTTTAAATTAGATATACCCAGTTCCTGCAACCGTTCTTCATATGTTTTTTTATTCTCCTACAAAAACAATTTTAAGAAGCTACAATAGAAGAATATTCCACTTTTATAAGTTACCAGTAGCCACTGTATTTTCCACCCTGGACTTGTATTCAAGTCAATTTCCCAGATTTTGTGGCAAAAGTAGGTGCCTCGGCTTATAATCGGGTCGACTTATACTCGAGTATATATGGTAATTTAAAAAAACCAAAATCCATTACTATTAAAACTAAAACAACCAGCAAAACTATTAATAAAAACAGGTGAGGGCTGGGTTTTTTTCTCTGTTATTATTTAAGTGCTTTTACCATATGCTTTAAATCAAGAGTCACTTCTCTCTCTGTTTCTCTCTCTTTCCTGTCTCCCCTTGTTCTTTTTTTTCATTAAACTAGATATACCCAGTTCCTTCAACTGTTCTTCATATGTTTTTTTTAATTCTCATACAAAAACAATTTTAACCCTGGTGTTCTGTTCGGGTCTGTGAGACCCGAAATCAAAGTTTGAGACCCTGTAAAAAAATTTACCTACATATCTGAAACTTGAAATTTCATGACTTTGCATCATTTCAGGGGGTCTCTCTATGAGAATTTTTTGGGGAGGGGGGGTTCTTGCTGAAAAAAAAATGGGCATAAAGTTCTGTTCTCGGTTCACTCTGACCCGGCCTGAAGATTCTTCATTTGAGGTGCTTATGTTTGGTCAATTTGAAAACGTTTTTCACTTGGAAAGTAGTCTGAACATTTCTGCAAACAATGATATGAAAATTGAACTGAAAAAAATAATGCTTATTGGTTTATTTTCATCATAAAAGGCAACACCCCCTTTTTTGTGAACTTTTTTTCAATTTATAGATAGTTTAGCCTGCAAAATGCATTCAATTTTACTAAAGTTGGTGTGGGATTGGTAGTTTGAACATTTCTGAACATAAGAAAAGTATAAATGAACTGAAACAAATGATGCTTATTGGGGTTTTTTAATCAGAAATAAGGATTCCAGGGGCGGAGCTTTGACGTCACTGAGACGTCCTTCCTGGCCGGCTGAAATGGGGACTCCAGGAAGGACATCTCAGTGACGTCAAAGGCGCGCCCCTGGAATTCCCTCGTGGGATTCCCCACCTCCTTTTGCTCCTCCCGACCGGCCGACAGCTCCTGGCTGTTCTGGGAAGCGCCGCCGCCCAGCTGTCACCTTAGGAAATAGCCGGGGCGCTTCTCGGCGGTCTCCCGAACACCAAACCCGGAAGTTCGACAAAAGTTCGGGTTTGGGTTCAGGAGAGCACCGGGAAGTGCCCCGACTGTTCTGGAAAGTGACAGCTGGGTGGCGGCGCTTCCAGGTGCTTTCCCAAGCGCCAAACTCAAAGGTTTGGCAAAAGTTCGGGTTCGGGTGCTGAACCCGAACTTTTAAAACAATTTGGGTGCCAAACCCGAACTTCGTTGGGTTCGCCCAACACTAATCATATGGTCTTATACTCAAGTATAAGTCTACTCGAGTATAAGCCTATTTGAGTGTAAGCATGGGGGCCCTTTTATGAGCAAAATAAACCAATAAAGCATCAATTTTTTCAGTTCAATTTTCATATCATTATGTTCAGAAATGTTCAAGCTACCAATCCCACACCAACTTTAGTAAAATAGAACGCATTTTGCAGGCAAAACTATCTATAAATTGAAAAGAAATTCACAAAAACAGGGGGGGGACATTTTATGAGCAAAATAAACCAATAAGCATTACTTTTTCATTTCAATTTTCATTTCATTGTGTGCAGAAATGATCAATCTTGTTTCTAAGTGAAAAAAAAGCTTTCAAAAAGACCAAATATAAGTACCTAAAATGAACAATTTGTGGTCTGGGTCAAATAGAACCAGGAACAGAACTTTAGGGTGTGTTTTTGAGCAGAACAGCAGGGTTAAGAAGCTACAATAGAAGAATATTCCATTTTTATAAGTTACCAGTAGCCACTGTATTTTCCACCCTGGGCTTATATTTGAGTCAATAGGTTTTCCCCATTTTTGTGGCAAACGTAGGTGCCTCAGCTTATAATCAGGGCGACTTATACTCAAGTATATATGGTATATTATAGTAGACAAAACTGAATGCAGTATTCCACATCTTGTCCTACCAAGGCCTTATAAAGTTGTTGAAGTTCCCATGATATATGGTTTTGAAGGGAACATTAGCAGAATCCTATTCATTACCCAACTCTGTAGAGCTGTCAATGTTTATTCTTCAAAATGTTTGATTAAACTTTCCCCTCTTCCTGTTCTTTTCATTTTTCATTTTTTTCCTGAATCTCTGAAAACAACCTTCTCCTCATGAACATCTGTGGTATTAAAACTAACTCAGTTGAGAACAATCATGCCTGCTGTGAGTACTCAATTCTCTGACCTTTACGGCACTATGTAGGTGTTTTATTTCCATGTTGCCATTTTAATTCAAGTTGGAAAACTGAATGCGGCTTGGGTTATTTAAAGAAAAGTATAAACGCACCGGCGACACTTTAGCAGCAAACTTGTGCACAGTTTATGAGGTTGTGAATTTTAACCTAACAACAAAATTACACAGAACGTTTTTACTTATATTCTTTTCATACCATCTGCTTTGCGAATGGCTTCAAAATTATACTTAAAACCGAGTTGCCGCGAGCAAAACAGGTCTGATAGAATTGGACTACAATCTTTATCCTTCTGGAAAGAGGAATTAATCTTCAGTTCTCAAAAGCATTTATACTTGGTAGTTTTTGATAAAACTGGTCCCCCCCCCTTCTTCAGGAGAGGCAATGAGAATTGGCTGCCGTGAGGCTGCCAAAGTATTTATGACCCTGATTTTCATAGCTCTAATAGCGTGCTTGTGAAGTGGTACTTTTGCTTCTTGTAAGCATCACTTGTGGAATGAATTCTCTTTTAATGAGGTTGAATGCAACATGTAATAAAACTCTTGCTTCTTTAGAGGTGGGGGGGGGGGGGGAGAAGAAGAAATCTATCCAGTCCTCTATCTTATTCACAAACCAGTATATTATTAACAATTTCAAAATCAACAGGATTTTAAATCTACCTGAAAAGGGGGTGCTCAAAATGCAAAGTTTAATCAATAAATGTAGACCTAAACATGATTAGAATATAAAATGGTAATAAAATAGCATTGTTCTGAGCATTTAAATCCCCATTTTGAAAAAAAGAAATGCATCACGGTGCAGTTGCAAAAGCAAAAAAGAGTTTGTTGCAGTCTTAGTCATTGCCATTCATTGTTTTCTATTCTTGCCATCTGAAATACATGACCATGCCTCTCTTTCATCTTATATGGGATGGTATTTAAATTAGAATGGTCCCAGGGCATCTCCTACTAAACCTCTCCAGTTCTTACAATATTGAATGATTAGGTTGAAAGGGACCACAAAAGTTTTCTAGTCCAACCTTGGGGCATGCATAAGCGCACTAGCGTGCCTTCCGTGCCCTGTCCTATTGTCTCTCCTATAACTCCTATATCTTCTCTTCTATCCCTATATCTTTTCTTCTATTCTCTCATTGATATACAGTAATACCTCATGATACGAACTTAATTGGTGCAAGGAGGAGGTTCGTAAGTCGAAAGGTTCGTAAGACGAAACATTGTTTCCCATAGGAAACAATGTAAAGTCAATTAATCCGTGCAACCAAAAAACCCCCCGCAAAAAACCGGCGTTCGGCAACTGCTGGGAAGCCGCGCGGCTGTTTTAAAAGGTGACAGCCGGCCTGGGGGGCTTCCCAGCAACCACCCGAACCCCGAACCCGGAAGTTCGGCAAATGTTTGGGGTTCGGGGGGGTGTTGGGAAGCCCCCCAGGCCAGCTGTGACCTTTTAAAACAGCCGCGCGGCTTCCCAGCTGTTTCCTGAAGCCGAACGCCAAAGCCGAACTTCCGCGTTCGGCTTCGGGAGACAGCTGGGAAGCCGCACGGCTGTTTTAAAAGGTCACAGCCGGCCTGGGGGGCTTCCCAGCAACCTCCCGAACCGAACCCGGGGTTCAGAAAATTTTTGCCTCTTCTTACGAACGTTTTTCGAGTTACAAACCGGCGTTCAGGAGGCTTCTGGGAAGCCCCGCCGCCCAGCTGTCACCTTTTAAAACAGCCGCGCGGCTTCCCAGCAGTCTCCGAACGCCGGTTCGTAACTCGAAAAAAGTTCGTAAGAAGAGGCAAAAATTTTCTGAACCCCGGGTTCGTATCACGAGTTGTTCGTAAGACGAGGGGTTCGTATCTTGAGGTACCACTGTATTTTATTCCTATATTTTCTCTTCTATTATTTCTTTGATATATTTTATTTGAGTGTATCCTCTACAACCTTCATTGTGTATTAGTGTGTTTTGGACAAAATAAATAAATAAAATAAATAAAACCTCCTGTTCAAGCAGGAGACCGCATACCAGGGGTGGGTTCCTCCCAGTTCACACCAGTTCACCTGAACCAGTTACAAACTGCTGGAGATGTCACAATGATGTCACAGAACCAGTTCAGTTGGTGCATAGCCACACACATAGATAGGTATAAATGTGTGTGTATGTGTGTGTATAATATATATTTTGCTGATAATGAAAAGGAAGGGAGACTGCCAGTAAAGACCTGAATATGCCAAGACCTATATACCTATCCCTATGAAAATCTATGAATATATAGATGGCTGGAGAATTCTGGGAGCTGAAGTCCACAGGTCTTAAAGTTGTCAATGTTGGACACCTCTGCTTTAGAATTTATCAGGTGTTGAACTATGGGCTATGATTGTAATTCCAACATGTTGTTGGAAAGATCAGAAGCAATGTGAGAAACTATTATTTTACTGAAAGAGTAGTAGATTCTTGGAACAAACTTCCAGTAGACGTGGTTGGTAAATCCACAGTAAATGATTTTTTTTTTCCTGCCGTCAATTTTCTGTTTCAAAGAGTTTCAAACCTTAACTGGTTTCAAATTCAGTTTGTAGCCTTAGCCCTAATCATTTTTGCTTCAATTCCTTCATTTTTTTTCAAAAACATTTCAGGATATCATTGTAGGTAGTGGCAGACATTTCTCTCTCTGGGTACAGTGTGAACGTATCTTCTGTGAACTCTGCATTGTAGACAGGAAGGGCATCCTGCCAGTAAACACTCAGTTCCATTCAGTCACCCTGACTCCACCTTGATGATAAGGATTACGGAGTCACCAAAAGACAAAACATAAAATAAATTTGCAGGATGTTCTATTTAATATATGGGAAACTGTTTCAATCTGCACAATGTGTTTTTGTGGGGTGATATCACAAAATATCCAGTTTTCTTCAGGGATAAAGCCAGAAATGCTCTTTTTCAAGCAAACTGGAGTTTTGCAGTATCACTATAAAATATCCAGGGTGACATGTCACTTTTCAAAATGTAAAGCAATTTGTTTTGAACTGTGCCATGGCTTCTCTTACATATAGTGGTGTAATTAAGAAATGTACTCAACCTATTACTAATTTAACACATCTCATCAATGTTTTCATCAGAAATCTGTTTATGTCCCACTATGTCTCCAGTGAATTTATGCATTGTAAATACAAATATATTTTATTCATAGAAGAGTCTTGCAACTTCAATTATGCAATAAGTATTTATTTGGAATTCATTATTTTTTCCATTTGCCATCCATCATTAATTCATGTTCCACTGATGAAACCGGCTGTAAAGCATTAGTGAACATTACAGATGACAAAATATAGATTTGTAGAGCTTTATGTTTGCCATACAGTTTTGAAGCCAAAGTAGGAGACAATCTTATTATATTGCCAGTCGTAGCAACTGACTTTTATGATGTTATAACACAAAGGTTCATTGGAAAACAAAAGTCAGTGACCCGAACTCCTAACTCGCGTTCAGAGAGGTAAATTGAAATAATTTCGTATGTAAAAGACCCATGAATTGTTCTGATAGTGTTAAAAGGATGTTAATTTTTATTCAACTCTAAATCTCTTAACCTCCAAATAAGCAACCTCCCAATATGCATGTACATATACATATACATATACATATACATATACGTATACATATACATACATATAGTAATGGGCAGCCAAAATTTTTACTGCCACACCATGGGTGTGGCTTATTTTGTGGGCGTGTCTTAATGGTCACGTGACTGGGTAGGAGTGGCTTGCCAGCCATGTGACCAGTGGGAGTGGCTTGAACGATCATCATCATTCAAGTGAACTGTTAAGTCCTCAGCTTACAACCTTCCCAGTGTCGCTCGCTGGGGATGACAATTTGCTTTGCGTTTCCCGCGCTCTCCTACCTGGGTCATCCCTCCTCCTCAGGCTGGGTAGCTAGGCGAAAGGGGTGCTGCCAGAAGCATAAATGCTGCCAGCGTCGCTTCCACCCATGCCTTCTGCTTGCACCTCAGGTGGGAGGTGGCCATGTGAGGCTGGAAGGGAGCCGGGCAGGAGAGAAGGAAGCTCGTACGAGGCCAGGAAGGAGGAAAGAGGAAAAAAGCAAGGAGCACAGATGCAGCAGTGGCGGCAATGAAAATAAGGAGAGCTGAGCCGAGACCAGTAATCCAGGAAGTGACAGCCGCCAATCAGCTGGAGCTGCATACACAGCTTCATTTATGCTGGTGGAACTGTGCATGATCTATGCATGATTTTGAATCTATGCCTCTGTTTATAAAGCTAATACAACCCTTGGTTTTATAAACAGAGGCATAGATTCAAAATCATGCATAGTACCACTTCATAAAATACCCTTGGTATACTGCATCCAGTTTTGGTCACCACATTACCAAAAAGAGGTTGAAACTTTGGAAAAAGTGGAGAGGAGAGCAACTAAGATGATGAAAGGCCTGGAGACTAAAAACACATGAAGAACAGTTGCAGAATTTGGGTTTGGCTTGTCTGGAGAAGATAATGGTGAGATTGGTGAGCCACTCGTCTGGAATAAAAAATGGAGGTTAGACTGCAATGTTTTCCCCAGAATAAGGTGCTGTCTTATATTTTTTTTAAATCCTGAAATAAGTGTTTGGCCTCATTTTGGTGGCAGTCTTATTATTTTGGGGTGCATGGAGCAAGATGGGGCTCCTCTTGCTGTCTTACCTGATTTGCAGCTCTGTCTCCCTAATCCTAACCCGAAGAAATGGCTTTAAATATTTTCAGAGAGGGCTTATTTTGGGGGCACGGGTTTATTTTCAGGGGAGGGCTTATTTTAGGGGGACGTGTTATTTTATGGGTAACACAATAAAAAAAACTCTAAGGTCCCTTTCAGGTCTATTCTGAATTTGAATGTGAAAAGTAAACCTATTTGGGAAGATCTTTTGAAGACTTTTTGCTGTTCCAAAAGTGCTCCAGGGGATGCAACAATTACAAACAAAGATTTAAAATCAGCTTTAAACAAATCCATTAGCGCAGCAATGAGAGAGAAAAAAACTTTCATTAGAAAAAAATAATCAGATGTAGCAAATCTCTGATCTAAGTGCAAAAATGAGAAGCACCTGAGGGAGATATTGGAACGATTGCAAAGGAGAAGAACCAAAAAAATCTCACAGAATGTTAAAGAGTTCCAGAACCTGTCCATCAAAGGTCTTCTCATGCATCAGGAGAAAGAGGCAAGGAAGGATAAAAAGTTTAACAATCTCACGGGCTGTGAAAGTTTGTGAAAATACTATAATACTAAAATACTAAAAAAAAAAAAGAGCACAAGAAAAGGCAGGCCAAAAATTGTACTGGTAATCATCAATCACAATTGAGCTCAAAATTTCTGTTGCTAAGCAGGACCATCGTTAAGTGAGTTTTACACCAATTTACAAGATTTCTTGTCATAGTTGTTAAGTGAATACCTGAATGTGTTAAATTACTATAGGTTTCTTTGTATAGGTTCTATTCTGTTCTGTTCTGTTCTATTCTATTCCATTCTATTCCCACTCCTACTCCTATTCCATTCCAATTCCCTATTCCTCTTCCAGTTCCTGCATTGTTCCATTCTAATTCTAATTATTCTAATTCTAATTATTCTAATTCTAATTCTAATCCCACCCCATTCTCTACTCCCTACTCCCTATTCCCTACTCCTTACTTCCTACTCCTCTTCCAGTTCCTGTTCCTGCACTGTTCCATTCTATTCTATTCCATTCCATTCCATTCTATTCTGTTCCCACTCCTATTCCATTCCTATTCCCTATTTCTGTTCCAGTTCCTGCATCGTTCAATTCTAATTCTAATTTTAATTATATTCCTACTTCCACTCCCACTCCCATCCCATTTTTCCTATTCTCTACTCCCTACTCTTTACTTCCTATTCCTCTTTCAGTTCCTGTTCCTGCACTATTCTATTCCATTCAATTCCATGTAAGACAACCAAAATATCATTTTTTAATGTTTGGTGGGGGAAAAACCCCAACCATCTACTAGTAACAAAAAGTGGATTGAGAGTGAAGTTTCATACATGAACAAAAAGTAAGTGCATTTGGGGGGGGGGCATGGGCTTCAGAGCAGCTGAAGAACAGCAAATGTGTTTTCCAAGGAAATAAATTTACCAGGAAAGAATTTACAAAGAGTAAATCAAAATACTTTATAGGTACAGCAAATCCCATGGAGTGCAAGAGCTGGAACAGATGGGAGTTGAGGGTCCTTCCAGATGTATAATTTCATAAATCTTCATGGGAACCTACACTGGGAAACACAGGGTGATAGATTGTGTAGAATTCACCAGCCTGGGATACATTTTCATGGAGACTTAAACCCACCAGGTGGTCTATCTTGTCCCAGTGGGCCTTCGCAAGGATAGAATGGGGCTTAGGGGGACACTGATCATATCTGGGTTTTGCTCTGATTTTTACACCAGTGAAATAAATAGGAATATCACACAAAGTCGAGACTGGGCTGCTGGGGTTTCACAGGGATTTGGGAGAACCTCTAGTTAAGATTCCGCGCAGTTTGGAGAACCTGCAAATCCCACTCCTGCCTGGCCCCAACTCACTGCACCCATCCCCTCCCAGAAGTCTTCATGTGGCCTATTTTGGATGCAGGTAAATGCAGGGCTCTAGGGAAGGGTAGCTCATCTTCGGTGCTACCAGTGCACCAGTAATGGGCAACCAAAATTTTTACTGTGGGTGTGGCTTATTTTGTGGGTGTGGCTTGATGGTCATGTGACTGGGTAGGAGTGGCTTGCTGGACATGTGACCTGCATCATCGTGCAAGTGAACTGTTAAGTCCTCGACTTACAACTTTGTCAGTGTTGCTCTCTGGGGTGACAATTTGCTTTGTGTTTCCCACGCTCTCCTTCCTAGGTCGCTCCCTGCCTCTGGCTAGGTAGCTAGGCAAATGGGTGCTGATCAGCTGTTGAGAAAGGATGGGGGAGGAAATGGCCCCCCTGCAATTCCTGCCGGTGCTGGTCTCCCTGTTGCTTTTCGAGGAGGAGGAGGAGGGTGGGATGGTCAGCTGGAGTGGGGCACATGGCTTCATAGATGTTGTGAGCCACCCTCAGTCCTCAGAGAGGGGAAGCATACAAATCCAATAAATAAATAAATGCATTTCCACTGGTGGAACTGCATTCCACCCCATCCTGCCTGCTGCCCACCCCTGCAGTGTGCCCTCTTAGGCTGTCACAGGCATACACGCATCTGGCGGGCACAGGGGCGCCCGTTGGCACAAAATTTGGTTTCTGTGTATGTGCACCAAGTGAAATCGTGCATGAGGTCACATGTAAGAGCGGGATTTCGACAATTTTCGCCAATATTTTTGCTTCCCTGCATGCACAGAAGCAAAAAAATCAGTGAAAATCATTGAAATCTCACTCAAGCTAGCATCCTCTAATAATTTGAACATTCAATAGACATTTATATTTATTAACTTATCTCTTTGCATATTCAGCAGTCCAACATTGCCAGAAGTCCACCTTACAACAACTTGACTCCTTACAGCTAGTTTCACTTTCAGTTCTAGCATGTGGCTTGCCTGTGCTGAATCAGCTGTGTGTGGGGAGGCTGATACTCAATTGTTTATGCCAATCAGGCTCTGCGCTGTTTGTTTCAAGGAGGCAAATTTCCTGGAGGTAGAGACCAAAGAGCGGGGGTGGCTGGGTAGGACTACATTCAATGTATAAGACACACCCATGTTTTCACTCTATTTTTGGGGGGAGGGGTTGTTAAAAAGGTGCGTCCTATATTCCCCAAAATACAGAATTTTAAATTAGCTGTGGAAAACATTCATTGAATGATAGCCATTAAAGTATCATATTTTACTTCAACAATTGAAGCATAACAAAGACCTTGCTACTCTATATGTTGTCCTTTCTAATAACCATGCTTTTACCTTTAATTTAATGATCTGAACTATAATACAGTGGTACCTCTACTTACGATCTTAATTTGTTCCGTGACCAGGTTCTTAAGTACAAAAGTTTATAAGATGAAGCAATCTTTCCCATAGAAATCAATGTATAAGCAAATAATGTGTGCAATTGGGGAAACCACAAGGAGGGTGGAGACCCTGTTTCCTCCCAGGAGATTCCTCGAGAGGCCCCACGGAGGCTTCTACCCACCTTTTCCAGTCCTGTTTCCTCCCAGGAGATTCCTAGAGAGGCCCCATGGAGGCTTCTCCCCACCTTTTCCGGCCCTGTTTCTTCCCAGGAGATTCCTAAAGAGGCCCCACAGAGGCTTCTCCCTGCCTTTTCCAGTTATAGTTTTGGAGGCTCGGGTTTGTAAGTGGAAAATGGTTCTTGAGAAGAGGCAAAAAAATCTTGAACACCCGGTTCTTATCCAGAAAAGTTTGTAAGTAGAGGCGTTAGTAGGTAGAGGTACCACTATACTAGTTATTTACTGTCTCAAATCAATATTGTTTACATTAAATTAATTTAAAAGATATTAGTTGAATATGCTCTACCTTGATCTTATGAAATCCTAGACCCTTTTGGAAGATGGCTTCTACAATAATATTGATTAACAGATTAAGAGAGTTGAAAGGGACCTTATAGGTCATCTAGTCCAATTCCCTGCCCAAATGGAGACCTTACACCATTTCTGACAGATGGCAGTCCAGTCTCTTCTTGAAAGCTTTCAATGATGAAGTACCCACAACTTCTGATGGCAACTTCTGTTCCATGGATTGATTACTCTCACTGTCTCACCAGAGTGGGGAGGGAATGGAGATTTTGCAATATCTTTCCTCTGGAGTCGGGAGGGAATGGGTTTTCCTTCCCCTACCATACCCATCAAGCCATACAATGCCCGCCAAGCCATGGCCACAGAACCGGTAGTAAAAAGATTAGGGTTTTACCACTGCATGGGAAAGAAGGTTCCCCAGTACCTATATTTGGGGGGGGGAGAGACCCCAAAGCAGAAATTGGATTTGCATCTCAATGCACAATGAACTCATTTTCATTTCATTCTCCTTAAATAACTGGTCCAGGTTTCCTATATATACTCTTAGACTTGTCCATTTGCATAAGCTTCTCTCCTCTGACAGGCTGTCATTTTTTGTTGTGAGAACCATCACACACCAGAAAAACAATTTTGTTGGCATTTACCCTTCTCGGTGTTGTAGAAATACTGCCAGACTATATTTCTGGCTTTTCTGTTGGAAACAAAAACCGATCAGTCACTGACCACTGCTTTTGCACAGTTTTCTGCAAAGCTATTGTGTGCATTCCACTGACCAAGTTCCATAAACAAATGCATCAGTGGTCCTTTTTTATTTTTCTTATACCCTTTTCAAGCATTGCATTCTAGATGCCTTACACTGGAACCCTGTAAATTTCTTTGCTCTCTAAAGCCTATCTAGAATGAATGCTCTGCATTTCTTTGCCTAGGTACAGAGAAAAAGGTAACATAATAACAGAGTTGGAAGTGACCTTGGAGTTCTTCTAGTCCAACTTCCTGCTTTGGCACGAAACCTTACACTGCTTCAGACAAATGGTTATCCAACATCTTCTTTAAAACTTCCAGTGTCGGAGCATTCACAACTTCTGGAGGCAAGCTGTTCCGCTGATTAATTGTTCTGTCAGGAAATTTTTCCTTAGTTCTAGGTTGCTTCTCTCCTTGATTGGTTTCATCCATTACTTCTTGTCCTGCTCCCCAGATAATTTGTAGAATAGGTTAACTCCATGTTCTTTGTGACAATCCCTTAGATATTGGATTTAATTCTCACAAACAGAGATGAATTAATATAAGGTGTTGAAGCTACAAGAACCTTGAGGAAGAGTTAAGTGATGCAATATTGGAATTCAACATTATGCAAGCACAAGCAATTGAACAAAGTCAAACTAGAGTATAGGACTTTAAGAGAATTTCAATAAACTTAGAGAGAGCTTGGGAAGGATTCCATGGATGAGAATCCTCAAAGGGAAAAACAACTCAAGAAAGCTTGGGAAAATTTGAAAAATTAGATGATAAAAACCCAGTCTAGCACAATGCCAATAAAGAAGAAAAATAACAGCTCTCAAAAGAAACCAGCATGGTTGCATAAAGAATTATCTGATAAATTGAAAGACAAAAAGGAGAAGTATTAAAAGTAGAAAGAGGGGCACATAACAGGGCAAATGCCGCAAATAGCCTGAGTCTGCAAAGATGAATTGAGGAAAGTTAAGGCTCATAATTAATGTTGGCGAACCAAACCTGCAAAGTTCGGGTTCGTGCCAAACTTTGCAGTGTTCGGCATACTAAAGTTCGGATTTGGGTTCGGCCGAATGCCACGAAACGCCGCTGCCCGGGACGAGAGTGGAGAATCCCATCATGGGATTTCCCACCTCCTTTTGCTTGCAACGCTGCAAGCAAAAGGAGGTGGGAAATCCCACGAAGGGATTCCGGGGACAGGGCTTTGACGTCATGGGGACTATTTCCTGGCTGGCCGAAATGGGGAGGAAGGAGTCTCCATGATGTCAAAGCCCCGCCCCTGGAATCCCTTCATGGGATTTCCCACCTCCTTTTGCTTGCAGCACCACTGCGGCATCCTTTTCTGTAAAAATAAAAGGAAGCAAAAGGAGGTGGGGAATTCCCCACCTCCTTGTTTATTTTTACAGAAAAGGACACTGCAGTGGCTTGCTGCAAGCAAAGGTTCGGGTTCGGCAAACTCACCCAAACTTTACGGCAAGGTTCAGGTGAGTTTGCCGAACCCGAACTTCGTTGGGTTCTCCCAACACTCATAATGAACTATGGCTTGTGACAAAAGTAAAAAATAATAACCCAAAAAAGCTTCCTTCCATGTGTTAAAAGCAAGAAAAGCAAAGTTAAGGAAATGATTGATGGGAGAGAGTCAGTGGTGGGTTGCTACCGGTTCACCCCACATTGGGTGAATTGGTAGCAGCTGCAGTGGGAGGCTTTGCCCACCACCCTGGATGTCTTGTCACATACATATCTACTTATTTATTTATTTTGTCCAATACACAATGAGGGTTTTAGTGGGTATATATCTATATACACATAGTAAAATACATGATGAAGGTTATAGAGGAGATACTCATAGTAAAATATGTCTAAGAAATAATAGAAAAGATATAGTAATAGAACATATCAATGAAAGAATAGAAGAAGAGATATAGGAATAGAAGAAAGGTATAGGAGATATAGGAGAGCAATAGGACAGGGGACAGAAGGCACTCTAGTGCACTTGTACTCGCCCCTTACTGACATGTTAGGAATCTGGATAGGTCAACCGTAGATAATCTAAGGGTAAAGTGTTGGGGGTTTGGGGATGACACTATGGAGTCCGGTAATGAGTTCCACGCTTCGACAACTCGGTTACTGAAGTCATATTTTTTACAATCAAGTTTGGAGCAGTTAATATTAAGTTTAAATCTGTTGTGTGCTCTTGTGTTGTTGTGGTTGAAGCTGAAATAGTCGTCGACAGGCAGGATGTTGCAGCATATGATCTTGTGGGCAATACTTAGATCTTGTTTAAGGCATCTTAGTTCTAAACTTTCTAGGCCCAGGATTGAAATTCTAGTCTCATAGGGTATTCTATTTCAAGTGGAGGAGTGAAGGGCTCTTCTGGTGAAGTATCTTTGGACATTTTCAAGGGTGTTAATGTCTGAGATGCGATATGGGTTCCAAACAGATGAGCTGTATTTGAGGATGGGTCTGCTCATGCGCTCCCAATAGTGAACCAATAGTGAAGATAATTGAAACTTATTATTGGAGAAAGTGGCAAGAAGGTAACAAGCAACAGGGAGAAAAACAGAAGTACTTCCATCTTTACACAAAGGGAAAAAGCAGTCGAAGATTTGAACAGTGTTCAACATAACTTCTGGAGAGTAACTGGGTACTTCAAATCTATTTTGCTGAGAGACTTCGAAGCAGCCCTCCAAGGTTTCTGGTAGATAATATATTCTCAGTTCTTTTAGCCTGCAAGAAAGGAAGAAAAAATTGCCAGGTCCCTATTCTTATAGGAATTTAACCAAGTAATATTTCTTACTCCTGTGTATGAATTGGATCATCCTCGGCCGGAAATCCATCCTTGATAACAAGATATAACTCAAGGACATAAACGCACACAAAAATCATCTACCAAAGTATATCTTCTGAGGAAAGGAATATAATAAATACCCATGAGAAACAGTGGGAATAAAAATGCATCTATTGGAAGAAATATATGTGGAATTTGTTATTTTATTTAATTTGGCCACATTTACAAACTGATGCCAAAAACAACAGAAAATTTGGAGTTCAGAAAATGAAAACCAAATTGGAGTTCGAATTTATAGATTATTTTTCCAAACCTATTAACTGGCAAAGGCAAAGAGGAAACCCCAAGAACAGTGCAAAATGGGTGGCTCACCATTAAATCTTGCCTCTTCTCGTTGACCTACAAACCATTTATGTTGACTCATTTGGAGAGGGGTTAATACATTTCCTGCTTACACTGTTTGTCTGGAACTGCAAAATGCAGACTTGCTTTGTCCTCAAATCATGGATTAAGAACATGGAAGGACTGCCTAGGAAACATGGCATGCTTTCCAGTATGGAGGAAACTCTGGTTGTTTCTTTGTAGAATTCTCATCATTTCAGAGACATTGAACAACAGTATAAGAGAATACCAGAGTTGGAAGGGAACTTGGAGTTATTCTACTCCAACCCACTGCACATGTAGAAGACCCTGTACCATTCTGGGCAACTGGCTGTTGAGTCTCATCTTAAAAAACCTCCAGTGATGGAGCAACCAAATTTCTGGAGGTAAGTCATTCCATTAATGGTTAATTGTTTTCACTGTTAGGACATTTCTCCTTAATTCCAGGTTGGATCTCTCCTTGATTAGTTGCCATCCATTGTTCTGGATGTCTTTACTATTGGTGCTTTGGAAAATAGGTTGATCCCCCCTTCTTTGTGGCAGCCCCTCAAATATTGGAAGATGTCACTCCTTGCTCTTCTTTTTACTAGACTAGACATAACACCCCCAATTCCTGCAACCGTTCTTTGTATGTTTTAGCTTGATCATCTTTGTTGCTCTTCTTCTTACTTTCTGGGCAAATTTCTTGCTTTTGAGATAAAGACATAGTTGTGCATTGTTTTAGAAAAAGAGATGGACATACTCCAAGACTTCTCTCTCTCTCTCTCTCTTTATAAAAGTAAACTTTATTTAAGCACATAAAATATAAACAATTAAACTCACACAGTAAAAGAAAAAAGCATTAAAATAAAAGTTGGACACTTTGTGATTTGCCTGTAGTACAAATCTAATGGTGCTTATTTACTATTACATAAATTGTATTTACATATATACATCGAGTTTTGGCAAAGAGCTTATTCTGGTATATCTGTTGGTTTTCCTTTTATGACCGATTCTCTGGCATTTACTTCCCATATTATCTAATATTTGTTAACTCTCTGATTTTACTTTTTTCCATCCAGTGATAAAACCTACTCCAACAGTTAATGTACTCTTGCTCGTCTATATTTTTTATTTCTTTAGTTAAACTATCCATTTCTGTGCACATTGTGATTTTTTCAATTACCGTATATCTTCCTTAATAGGCAAATTTCTGTTTTTCCAATGTTGTGCAAACACTATTCTCGCTGCTGTCGTTATGTGGAGGGTTATTTTCCCCCCTAAATTTTCACAGGTTATACCTAACAAAAAAAAAAAAACAGGTTTCTTTTCTTTCTTTTCTTTCTCCAAGATTTCTCTTGCCCTTCACGTTGTCACTGAGCAGCTTCTGCCAGAAATAAAGTTGGCAAGCTAGGAGCTGAGAAGTTCCTGGAGTTTAAGAAAAAGCATTATAACAGTGTACTCCAAATGCCTCCCACACAGAGGTGGGTTCAGACCGGTTCGGACCAGTTCACCCGAACCGATAGCAACCTGCTGGTGATGTCACAATGTTGTCACACAACTGGTTCAGTCAGTGCAGGTCTGTGGATGCCAGCATCTTTATTTTAATTCTTTATTTTTTAAAAAAATATTTTTTCCTGGTTTTTTTCTTCTGTGCATGCACAGAAGTTGAGTTTCCAGCACTGTGCATGAGTCACCATCTTTTGGGGGGTTATTGGGGGGGCACTTTGTATGCACATGTGCACGGTCTGTATGCACCATAGCGAGGAAGTGAACCAGCAGCGAGGTAAGTTAAAACCCACCCCTGCTCCCACAGCTTTGAATGAAATGACCACTTAGCCATTAAGTCAAAATAAAATAAAATAAAAGAAGAGGAAGAATAAAGAATTTCAATCTTGGAACAAAACCTACATTTATTTATTTGTTTGTTTGTTCATTTATTTATTTATTTATCTATCCATCTGTTATGCTGGGCTATTGGCAATTAGCCCCCAGTGAGTTCGGAATAAGTTTCAAACACACACAGTCAAAAGGAAGAAAGCAAGTTTATAAAACAGTCTTGAAATACAAGCTCCGAGAGGAGTCAAATTACTCTCACCCGAAACAAAGGAGTAGATAAGACAGCTGTAAATCCATACAGCCACACACACCAAAAGTTCTCAAAAGTTCTTTAACCATGAAATATCCAAAGTTCACTAAAAGTCCTTGAATACTACAAGCTCTCCATGCTGTAGCAATCTTCTTTCAAAAGTCTCTCTTTCCCAAACAGATAAACGCCGTTTATCCATTCTATGCTGCCCAATCCTGAAGGACTCAGGGCGGCTTACAATAATAATATAAATAGAAAGCAGTATGGACATTGGGGGGTAGTTGATTCCATAGAGCCGGGGTGGCCACAGAGCTCTCCCCTGTGGTCCCGCCAACCTGCATTGCTTCATCGACGGGACCTGGAGGAGGCCAACTCTCTGTGCTCTGGGAGGTATGTGGCAAGAGATGGTCCCATAAACAGTCTGACTCTAAGCCTTGTAGGGCTTTATAGGTAATAACCAACACCTTGAATTTTGCCTGGAGACTAATAGGAAGCCAATGCAGCTCAGGAACACAGGTGTTATATAGGTATACCGAGGTATACCAATGACAGTTCTCGCGGCTGCATTCTGGACTATTTGCAGTCTCTGAACAGTTTTCAGGGGTAGCCTCGTGTAGAGTGTGTTGCAATAATCAAGATGGGAGGTGATGAGGGCCTGAGTGACTGTGCATAGAGCCTCCTGGTCCAAATAGGGTCACAACTGGTAAACCAGGCGAAACTGGGGAAAGGTCCCCCTGGCCACAGCCAAAAGAGATTAGATTTCACTGCAGTGGATAGATCTGAGCCTCACAGACTTCATCTTTGTTTGCATTTTAGTTACCTGCTGAAGGACAAGTTCCTAGAGCCAAGGTTAAGAATCTGGAAAATAAAAAAATTGCAGCCGCATCCAGCGGGAATACTTCCCACCATTTTGAGGCATAAACTATGCATGAAAATAAAAATATTGCAATGTAAATAGATTAATCTCAAGTGCAGCCATTAGCCTATAACACCTTGGTTGTTTTGTAACCCTGGTAGATCTTGTCTTCTCATTATTTGGTGCAGGATTGCAAATAGTTACAGTTTCAAGTTTCAAGTTTAATTGGATTTGTATGCCGCCCCTCTCTGAGGACTCCGGGCAGCTCACAGCATATAAAAGAGACAGCAGTAAACAATCCAATTAATATACATTAAAAAAACAATCCTTAAAATTCTAATTTTTAAAAAAACTTCCATTAACAATTCATTCAAATAATTCTTCTTTGCTACCTGTGATGCTGTCAGGCATGATAAGCCAGGTCTACACATGAAGAGTTAATTTAAATGCTTCATTGCTAAAAGCCTATACATAAGAATCTCCTCAATTCATGCCAAATACCTGGTTAGAGTTAAATACGGGACAAAGGCAGTCAAGGTGGGATTGGACTTTGATCAGTTATGGCTATATAGGGATTCTAGGCTGGTCCCTCTTTTCACTTTTCACCAGTCCCTGGTTCTGCTAGTCCTTGTCCTACAAAAAGTTATTGAGAAAACAGGCTGATGCAAATAAAACTTTTCTTCTTTCAGTATGGAGGCAACTCTGTTGGCCAGAAGCTTTGAGATCTAACCCAGCTGGCCTATGCCAAAAAGATTTGAAGCAGCTTCTTCAAGCCTTATAGATGACATACAGTTTTGACCAATGTCCTTTTGAATACATTGGACAGTCCCAACATATTTAGGGTTTTAAGGATTATTGAGCTAGATATGTCTAGCCTAGGGGTAGGCAAAGTTGGCTCTTTTATGACATATGGACTTCAACTCCCAGAATTCCTGAGCTAACATGATTGGCTTAAGAATTCTGGGAGTTGAAGTCCACAAATCATAGAAGAGCCAACTTTGCCTACCTAACACTGGCAATGATTAGGGAAACATGATAACTGTCTTATTTATTTATTTTATTTATTTATTTATTTATTTATTTAGTCCAATACATAATACACATTGAAGAGAATAGCTATGTAGTAATATAAATAAAGAAAATAACAGAAGAAAAGATATAAAAGTATAGGTGAACATATTTGAAAGGAAGAAAAGATAAATGAGATAAGGAGAGACAATTGGACAGGGGACGGAAGGCACACTGGTGCACTTATGCACGGCCCTTACTGACCTCTAAGGAACCTGGAGAGGTCAATCGTGGGAAAAATGTTGGGGGTTAGGAGTTGACACTACTGAGTCAGGTAATGAGTTCCACGCTTCAACAACTCGGTTGCTGAAGTCTTCCAGTATTTGGGGGGCTGTTACAGAGGAAAGGATCAGAAGGCAGGACAAGAAGTAATTGGTGCAAGAACATTACAGAGAGATCCAATCTAGGACTATGGAGAAATTTCCTGATTATGAGAACAATGAATCAGTGGATATTTTCTCTCTGGAACTTGTGAGTTTTTGAAGAAGAGACTGGTCAACCATTTGACTGGAATGGTATAAGACTTGCAGCCCTGAACAGGGAGTTGGATTAGAAGACATCCAAAGTCTCTCCCAGCCCTATGCATCTATATTTTATGTTCCATGATTTTAAAGTGTAGAGCTACACTAAAACAGTCTTTTGTGACTGTCACAAATCATTTCCAGATAAGTAATATAGAAATGAAATGAAGGGGGAGGGAGAGGGGGAAGAGGAGGAGGAGGAGGAAGAGAAGAAGAAGAAGAAGAAGAAGGAGGAGGAGGAGGAGGAGGAGGAGGAAGAAGAAGAAGAAGAAGAAGAAGAAGAAGAAGAAGAAGAAGAAGAAGAAGAAGAAGAAGAAGATTGTCTAAATTGAAAATACTTATGGTCATGGTAAGGCCATACCTTCACACGGAGAAGTGAACCTAATAAGGCCATTGGTGAAAAGCTTCATGTTGCAACTGGACTCCAAGGATTCAACATTTATTCAGATCTTTCTTCTTGTACCTGGGAAGGCTTCAGTGGATTCTCTGTTGGCAACATCTGTACTGCAATTCTAGAATCAACCTAGTATGCCTCATTTTGTACATCTCTTGTATGACCTGTAGAGAAAAGGGATGTTGCCTAAACAGCCAAATAGACATTGAATCTAATTCCATGGTGGATCTTTATCTATTCTCCACATATATACAGTGGTACCCAGGGCCACCATCAGGAATTTTGGGGCCCCATACAGCCTAAGTGTCTGGCCCCCCCCCCCCGCCATTTTAAAACTATTTTAAGTCGCCAAGCCACTCCATCCCCCGGGGATCATTTCCCGCTTCACGCCAAGCGAGGCGGTCCCATAGGCCAGTGTTTCCCAACCTTGGCAACTTGAAGATATCTGGACTTTAACTCCCAGAATTCTGGGAGTTGAAGTCCAGATATCTTCAAGTTGTCAAGGTTGGGAAGCACTGCCATAGGCTATTTCAGGAACTGGGTTAAGCCGATTGTGTGGACTCGTCCAGGAGAAAGAAAGAAGCGGGAGTGACAAGGGAAAGAAAGATCCTCCTGGCATCGGTCAGGCAGAGCGAGGCTTATTTACGGCTCCTTGGCACTTCTCCCTTCTTGTTGACAAAACCATGTGCTTTCTAGTGAGGGGAGGGGGGAGGGGGATCCCACACCCGGCAGCCACCGGCGAGGAGCTGGAAAGGACGAGGGGAGAGAAAAAGCAGGGTACCAGCAGTCAGGCGGGTGTCTTGAGGGGGCACTCCCATCTGGAAGGAAGGGAAGAAAAGCGAGGGCGAGCTATGAAGGAAGGAGGGAGGGTGGAAGGAAGGAAGGAAGGAAGGGAGGGTAAAAGGGGCGATCAAGAGAGGAATGGGTGGGGGACTTCCGGTCTGGAAGAGACCGCAGCAGGATCTCTTCGGCAGCGCTCTGCCCCGAGATTCCTTCTACCCCTCCAAAGGTCGCCAATTGCGATCGGATCGGGCTCGGATGGCCCGATCCCAGAACAGGGGGCTCCCGTCTGTCCGAGGAGCCATCGCTGAAGCTCCGGAGGCAGCGGTTCGCCCCGCAGCTTCGGAGAAGGGAGAACCGATCTTCCTTCCTTAGGAAGATTCGGCCAGTGCATTCTCTCCATACCTAGCGGGAAGCAAGAGAAAGCTATAGAAAGTGAAATTATTGCAATCTATCTGACTGAAAAGGAATACAACAGACAAAAAGACCTAAGGTAAAAAATTCTTTTTTCGTTTCATGTTTAAAAACAGAAGATTTGATCACAGTAAAAGTTTCAAGTGAAAGTTTTTTTTCAACAAGGCGAAGGTGAAAGGTTTTTTTTTGGACAATTTGTATTCATCTGCAAATAACAGCCGAATCTAATTTTTTCACTTTCGTTTTTTCCATCTTGAACTTGAACTTTGGAACTTAAAAAATATTTTTTTTACTCTATGGATTAATAAAACAATTTAAATTTGATATGATTATAGAAAAAATCTAAATTGCTAAAGGAAATCTGCAATGATGATTGGAATTCGTATTTTTTAGACCGTTAAAAACATAGTGTTCCGGGCTTTAACTCTGACAGCGGAGGAACACAGTCTTGCTGCCTTTCTTCTCACCTTGCTGTTTTTTTCTATACAATAATGAAATAACGCAATAACTTTAAAATAAATGGAAAATAAAAGGAACTGAAATATTAAATCAAAAAGAGTTTATCCAGCCTTTCCTTTGGATTATTTACTTCTGGATTAACGTATTTGGATTACTTGCTGATCGTTTCTGGATTATTTGCTGAGAATTTCCCAACATCTGCCTTGGTGCACGAAACTTAACCTGACTCCATTTTAGGATTTGCCTCTTTACCTTTGTCTAGGATTTGGAAAATAAACCGACTCTTTTAAACAAACGAAAACTTTTAACTTGACTTTGCCTTTGAATTTGAAATTGGAACTAAATACAACTTTACCCCTTGACATTTGGATTTACAACCCTTATTTACCAGCACAACTATTCGACTTATAAGAAGAACATAAGTATATAATACTGATATTTTGTATTTTAAAATAACTATTTTCTTCCCTGGTCTTTTTTTAAATTCTTTTCTTTTCTTCTTTTGTGCAGTGTTATTTTTAAAAGAAAATTGATTTCAAACATATGCGTTGTTAATAAACCTTGTCTAGAAGATATTAAAGAAAGAGGAGGATTTGGCCTTCCAAATTGGAAATTATACTATCAGGCTGCCGCCTTAACATGGATTAGAGATTGGATAACTCTAGAGAATAAAAGAATATTAAACCTAGAAGGACATGATCTTATGCATGGATGGCACGCATTTATATGGTATGACAAGGAAAAAAACCACTCATATTTTAAAAGACACACATTAAGAAAGTATCTATTAGAGGTCTGGAAAGATATAAGGAAAAACCACTTTCTAAATATCCCAGAATGGCTTGCCCCCCTAGAAGCAATAACACATCCGAAGTCTATAAAAGACAAGAAAATATTTTTTAGATGCAAAGAATTACTAAATGATCAGATGAAGTTAAAATCTAGGATTAAATTACAAGAAGAAGGGATAACAATTGATTGGTGGCATTATGCCCAGATTCGATCTAGATATCAGAAGGATAAAACCCTCTATATTTTTAATGAAAGTAAAAATTTGCTAAGTAACTTAATTACTACTAACCCAACAAAAATGATAGGTAAAATATATAAATTCCTCATTGCACACAAAAATATAGAGTTGACCTTAAAAGACACTATGATAAGATGGTGCAGAAATATTGGCAAGGAAATAGATATAGATACATGGGAGAAAGTTTGGATTAACAACTGGAAAATGACTAAATCAGTCTCATTAAAAGAAAATCAAATTAAAATGTTTTACAGGTGGCATCTCCCACCAAATAGGATAGCAAAAATGTTTCCCAAAACATCTCCACTGTGTTGGAAATGTAAGAAAGAAATAGGAACCTACTACCATCAATGGTGGACATGTGGTAAAGCTAAAATATACTGGAAGATGATAGAGAAAATAATAAAAGAAATAGTAAAGCAGGATATAGAAAACACCCCGGAATTTTACCTATTAGGAATTACCAATCAGACTTCTAAGAAAGAAATTCTTTATTTAATTATACACATACTAACTGCGGCTAGAATAATATATGCGCAAAATTGGAAGGGGGAAAAAATCCCCAAGGAAGAAGAAGTCATAGCAAAAATATTAGATTGCGCTGAAATGGATATGATGACAAGACGTTTAAATGATTAAGAAGATACTAAATTCTATGAAACATGGAACAATGTTTATAAATGGATAGACAAGAAAAAATAAGATATACAAATTTACTTTTAGTTAATTTCTTGTATTTGTTTTTACCTGGGTAATAACAATGTTAATATTAGTTTAAATGTATCGTTTGATGATTATGGTATATTAGTTTATGTATAAGCAACATATTAAGAATTTTGGTTTATATACGCATAGTAGTTAAAATTTGGAAAATTCTAACCCAAATTTACTAGACTTTTTAATATTCAATATATATTTAACTATGTATTCTTTTTCTGTATTTGAATTTATACTTTCAAGATAAGCAGGGGAAATGCACCCCCACTCTATGTTGAATGTTTGTATGTGTGTCTGTTTATTTTAAGAAAATTAATAAAAAAAATTACAAAAAAAAGAAAAAAAAAGAGAGGAATGGGTGAATGAATAGACGGAGGGTGGGAAGGAAGGAAGGAAAGAGGGAAGGGACAGAAACAGAGGAAGGGTGCAAAGGAAGCAAGGAAAGGTGTGAAAGGGGAGAGTAAGAGAGGAAGGAGTGAAAGAAGGGAGTGAGGGAGGAAAGAAGGGAGGAAGGAGAAGGAAAGCAAGAAATGGAGGGAGGGAAAGAAAGAAAGAAAGAAAGAAAGAAAGAAAGGGGGAAGGGACAGGAACAGAGGAAGGAAACTTATGAAAGGGGAGAGTAAGAGAGGAAGGACTGAAGGAAGGGAGGGAGGGAAGAAGGTAGGAAGGAGAAAGAAAAGAAGAAATAGAGGAAGGGAAAGTAAAAGAGAGAAAGAAAAAGAGAAAGAAAGAGAAAGAAAGAAAGAGAATGAAAGAGAAATAAAAAGAGAGGGGGAATGAAAGAAATGGAAGGAGGGAAGGAAGGAGAGAAAGAAAGCAAGAAAGAAAGAAAGAGAAAGAAAAAAAGAGTGAAAGAGCAAGAGAGAAAGAGAGAAAGAAAGAAAAAGAAACGAAAGAAAGAGGAAAGAAAGAGAATGAAAGAGAAATAAAAAGAGAGGGGGAATTAAAGAAATGGAAAGAGGGAAGGAAGGAGAGAAAGCAAGAGAAAGAAAAAAAGAATGAAAGAGAAAGAGAGAAAGAAAAAGAAATGAAAGAAAGAAAGAGAATGAAAGAGAAATAAAAAGAGAGGGGGAATGA